>NC_049554.1:15198337-15203337 GCF_013358815.1 Electrophorus electricus | reverse complement strand
GGTGCTTTTAGGGACCGTAGACACATATGGATTCCTCGAGTTGAAAGTACATAACAAACCTTCCCCTCTGTTATCATTTACTGGTGATATTTCTGACTAGGTGCTGACACCTTGTGGTTCGTTTAGAGAAGTTCAGGGAGAGAAAGACTTGGCAACCCCAGAGCCCTCTTACCTCAGGATAAGACCACTCGGGCGAGTAGTCCGTCACCACGAACACCCTCCCGGTGGCCTGTAGTAACCCCAGGGCCTCCTGAGCCACGGCGGCCGAGACCGCCTCCTCCACCTGCATGTAGGCCAGCTGCGCGGCATCCCCGGGCCCCGGGCCGGCCCGGGCCGTCCGGGGGCTGCAGCAGGCCTGGAGGCAGAGGTCGGCCGAGCCGTACCCGCCGCCCTCCTCGCTGTCCTGCTGTGGGGGGGTTCCCGTGGAGACCTGGCCCTCTGCGCCTGGGTGGGCCATCAGCTGATGGCTGTAGAGCGCGGTGCCTGCCTGTGCCCCCACGCCCGCCACGCTGCCCCCTTCCACCGCTATGAAGTCGTTGATGAGATCCGAGAACTGGTTCCCGAAGGAGACGTCGAAGTGGTCCAGGTTGATCTCCATGGTGCCACCTCCGGCGGTCCCGCCGGAGGAAAGGCCCTGGTGGGCTGCCACGGTGCCGAACAGCCCCTGGACGAGGCCCGTGCCCTGCAGGAGCGGCTGTAGAGGCTGCTGTGGGCTCCCTGTCACACCGCTGCCATCGGTGCCGTTGCACAGGGCCCCGCCTCCGGCGCCCGCGTCCGCTGCTCCGCCGCCCGGCCCCAGGCCACTGCTCTCTGCCTGGCGGAGGTAGCGCTCAGTGGCCCCTCTGCCCTCGGCCTCGTTGCCCACACGAGGCCGCGGGTCTCTCTCCTCCTCCTGGCCTTCTGCGGCCTCGCGGCTGGCCGGCCTCTCCAGACGCTCCGCCTCCTCGTGTTCCTTGCTGGAGAAGCGGTTGGGGTACCGCATGAGCTGGAGCGCACCACCCTGACCGCACCTCTCAGCGGGGGAGCTGCCGTTGCAGGTGGAGGCGGCGTGCTGGCCTTGATGGGCATGGTGGAGGTGGTGGAGGTGGAGGTGCCCGTTGGCGTTGGTGGAGTCAGTCTTCACCACAGACAGGCCCATATAGGAGTCATGGGAGCTCGGAGCGGCTCCGCCGCTGTTCTGGTGGGCCTGGCTCTGTGTGGATTGCGGGGAGCCCTGCAGGTAGAATCTGGGCGAGTGGCCCTGCTGGGCCAAGGTCTGGCCGTAGCCCGCCGCCGACATCACGCTGGAGGAGAAGTCTTGCTTGGCGTCAATGGCGCTGAAGTCCATCTGCTCCAGAGTGGTGCTGGGGCTCAAGCCGCCGCCGGAGGGCAGCAGCGAGCCGGTGGCCGTCAGGGCCAGGGAGCTCTGGGCTGTGACCGCTGTGGAGGAGCTGGAGAGGCCCCCCCCGCTGCTCACCATCTCCCCCACCTGGTAGCCTCCGTCCTTGGCCAGCTGCTGCTCGAACGACGTGTCCTCCGTCTTGATGTTCTCGACGAGCGCAGCGTCGAAAGCGAAGTTGTTGTCGGCGAGCGGCGGAGAGCAGCCCACGCCACCGTTGCTGCAGCTGCTGGTGGCGCCGTTCTCCGTCTTCATCCCGTTCCCGCCGTACGTCTGGCCCTGCTTGGGGTTGTTCAGGAAGCAGTCTGGGTCAAAGTTCATGGTGGTCTCGGGAAGCTTGATGCTCCCCGACTCCAAGCTGCTGGACAAGGCGAGCTCTTCGGACACGCTGGCGGCCGAGAGCATGGCCAGACCTTCGCCGGACCCCACGTCGCCCAGCCCGACGCTCACAGCCCCCGGGAAAGCGAACTTGTGGGTGTCAGAGGTGACAGCCAGCACCAGGCTGCCGGAGGCTGCGTCAGGACCGAGGAGGCGAGCGCCAGGGTCGCCGCTCGGGGACATGCTGTAGACGGGGTCCCCGGCGACCTCCGACATGAAGACGGTGGCGGACTGCGACAGACTGCTCATGACCGAGGCCACGTGACCCATGCCGGTCACGACGGGGCTGTCGGCCACGTCCGGGTCGGAGTTTAGCCCACTGCTGATGGAGACGGGGGAACTCTGGGTGGTGTCGGGCACCTCCACCTGGTTGGTGGAGGACACCTCCATGCTGTTCTGATGGAGCAGAGCCGGTTTGGGGACCTTGCCGTTCCGCTTCCCGTCGGCTGCGGCCCGGGGGGTCTTGGCGGTCCCGTGGCCATGATCTGTCTGCCCCTCGGACACGTCACTGTTTTGCACCTCGGAGTGGCTGCTGCCGTAGGCTCCTCCCGTACGGGGCTCGACCTTCGGGGAGATGATGCGGTGTTTGGCACTGTTGCACTTGTGATGCAGACTGCTGCCAGCACCTGTACACACACACACACACACACACACACACACACACACACACACACACACACACACACACATAAAACCTTTTGCACTTCTCTAGAACTTTGAATCTCTCTCTCTCTCTCTCTCTCTCTCTCTCTCTCTCTCTCTCTCTCTCATATGTAATAGTAGTTTCCAGAGAGACAGGACGTTTCAGGTTTCAGGTCCTTCACCTGGAATCATCTTCTTCTATTCAGGGTCTCTGTCTGAAACGTCCTGTTTCTCTGGAAACCTTGTGGACTTCACTACCATTCTGAAGGTTGCCACCTACTGACAGTAATCTGTATTGCATGGAAAAGGAAACAGGACCTGATCTGGAACGTTCTCCAGTGAATTACGTCAAAACGCAGCACTTCCGTATTTACTAAATGCGGAGGTCAAAACAGAGCTGAAATGAACCTGCTGTCCCTGTCCGTGAAATGCACGCCGCACCTGGGTGCTGATTACAAACCACGGACCTGCTGTGTAGCAGAGTTCATACGTGGCTGCGTTGCTTTGGGGCGGAGTGTCTGTTTAATATGTTTCCATCTCCTAATAAGTTCATTCACCTTCTGCTGCTTAATTCAACGAATAAGTCAGTGTGCGCTGTAATAAGTAATAAACGCTGTGTAATGTTTAAACTGTTTAACGCTGGAGCAGACGCCCAGTCCTGCAGCACTGCTATCCTACTGAACTCTCACTCTGAGCTGCAGCCGTTGGGTCAGAGCCGCTCGCTCTGATGGACTGCACAGTGTTCGGTGTTTGGTGAGCGGGCAAACCCGTTGGGGATGTCTAGACCTGGTGATAGAGAGATTTCTTCTAAAGAACAGAACGGTTCTGTAGAAAATGCTCCACTTGAGAGAGATCAGGAGTGGTCAGGAAAGTGCGTTTTCTTGAACATGATATGATTTCCTTCAGCAGAGGGGCTTTTATTTCACAGTATCAGTAACCTTTGATCTGTCTGATTGAAAGATATTATACAGCGGAGCCTCTTGTGCAATATTCCTCATGGTTGAGCTGTTTCATTTAAATGGTGTTTGGTGACAGTGATTCATCTCTATGAAATAAATACAGGCACTGATTTGTTTTACGGTGGATGTGTTTTACCACACGTAAAGCAAACGTCTCACGTGTACACCTCAGAAACATCCCACAGGAGTAGATGATGTCCTCTCAACTTGCTCTTGAATTTGCTTTTCTGCGTTCTTTTTTTTTTTTTTTTTAACCTTTATTTTGAAACCCTAACCTCACTTTCAACCTGCCCTCCAACCACACGTGAGCGGTGTGACCTCAGCTCTATCTGCCCCCTGCCTGCCTGGGAGGCGTGCCCCTTACCCAGGGTGCCTGTGCAGAGGCAGTTGTGGGTCCGGGGGGGCGGCTTGGTCTGGTGGCTGTCCAGGATCTGCTGCACCAGCTGCTCGGCCGAGAAGCCGGAGCTGCTGTTCCCATTGCTGCAAGTCCACTTGATGCCATGAACTGCCGGGAGAGAGGAGGAGACAGAGACGTCAGCCAGACAGCCACACAGACCGGCGGCAGCCTCGCCAGCGCCCCCTCTGACACTGCAGGAGAGAGACGCCCTCTCGCTCCCTGGCTGTTCTGTGTGTGCTCTGGTGTTCTGTTACATTATCTCCTAATAACTCCTACGCTCATACCCTGAGCTCTTCACACTAACACAGTAACAGCACTGTGGAGCTACACTTTCTCAATACCGTTAGGAGAACAAGAAACAAGAGACTTCCGTTTGTTTTTATGAAGATTTGGGAATTTTAAAAACATATTTCTTTATTCAAATAAATATTTAGTGCTTTCAGATCCCTTAAAATGATCCATTTCTCTAGCTTAACTGTTTATGTCTTTGAGTAAAATTAACATTTTTGTATGATTCTACTGACACATTTCTCCCAAATTCCAAATAAAAATATTTTCATTTAGATTTTTTATTTGAAGAAAATGACAATTGGTCAACAGTAAAAAGATAAAAAGTGTTTTCAGACCTCAAATGAGGAAACACGTTCATATTCGTGTTTAAAGAACAAATTGCTAATGTTTTACATCAATATGCGTTAAACAATCCAGATTTTCAGTCTCATCTTTGGTGTGATTAGGAGACGATAGTTTAGTTTGTTGTCGGCTCTGTTTCGGATCTTTGAAAACTGTTACGCTTTGTTCCTTTTCCATGCCCACATTTGTACCCAGTGTGAACATCTGCTGGCCAGCTTCAGGTAGTGCAGCTCCGTAACACGTCCTGTGCGAGCACCGATAGCCTCGTATTCCACGTGCTGACTGTGCAGTGTGGGGACTGGTAGTGCAGAGGAACTGCTGACAAGGACCTGGTCTCCATCGCCTTCTACCCTCAACTCCACATGCGTGGGGCCACGTACCCCACCAAGTGCCAACATTTCATAACCACAACAACTCTTTGCCACAGTCATATTAGCATTCGCCGAGAGAACGGCGGGCCTTAGTCGGCACAAACTATTTCCTGTGTGAAACTGGCGGAGAGAGGCGGAACGACAGCTGTAATCTATATGATAAAGGAAGGTTACGTGTACTCTCACCCTGAGTACTTCTCCAGAGTTCATATTTACAGTGTAATAGAGGTTGCCGGGGTGAC
>NC_049554.1:15183337-15193337 GCF_013358815.1 Electrophorus electricus | reverse complement strand
TAATCACCCACGCACACACGCGCATGCGCACACACACACACACACACACACACACACACACACACACACACACACACACACACAGTGGAACAATTCAGATGACAATTCTTGTTTCATATAAAGAAACACAGCAGATGATAAAACCTTGTGCAACATATGACCATATAAGTCTGGTGAGAGAGAGAGAGAGAGTGTGTGTGTGTGTGTGTGTGTGTGTGTGTGAGTGTGTAAGTACATTGCTCCAGGCTGTGTTTAATAGCTACAGAGTGTGTGTGTGATGGTACTGCGTGTCCATCATTAAGCAGAACCCAGTACACACCCTCTCATATGCTGTCTCTCTCTCTCACACACTCACACACACACACACACACACTCACACACACACACACACTCACACACACACACACACACACACACACACACACACACACAGGTGCTCTTTATGCACACGGACACACAGGTGTGTGTTTGAAGGCGCTATATTAAGCACTGTGGAGTAGGCCCTCCTCACCTGTACCTGCCCCACCCAGCCCAGCTGACCCCGCCCCACACCTGCTCCGCCCAGCCCAGCTGACCCCGCCCCACACCTACTCCGCCCAGCCCAGCTGGGCCGCCCCAGACCTGCTCCTCCCAGCCCAGCTGACCCCACCCCACACCTGCTCCGCCCAGCCCAGCTGACCCCGCCCCACACCTGCTCCGCCCAGCCCAGCTGACCACGCCCCACACCTGCTCCGCCCAGCCCAGCTGACCCCGCCCCACACCTGCTCCGCCCAGCCCAGCTGACCACGCCCCACACCTGCTCCGCCCAGCCTAGCTGACCCCGCCCCACACCTGCTCCGCCCAGCCTAGCTGAGCCTTCGTTATCATGGTGAATATGATTACAGGCACTGGGGAGAACACCCACCCCAGACAGGTCTGACACATTTCACCCCCCAACACACACACACGCACATGCACACACACTCACACACGCACATGCACACACACACACACACTCACACGCACACGCACATACACAACTTTCTCGATGTAAAAAAAGTGCCCAGTCGATAGGATTCAGACGTTTAACCTGCAATCTTCCATCGTCTGTAATGGAATAACAGAAGAGCTCTCAGGTCTGGGCTGGCTGGAGAGAGTGCAGTGCCATGGCTCACCCTTAGGGGGCAGTGTGGCTTGCCAAGACCAGCCAATCCTCAAAATATGATTTGATGGCTTATGAAGAGCAAAACCTTTATCCAACAAACAGAGAAAGAGATCAAGAAGAAAACAGATGTGGTAAGGGCGTCTCCCAACTTCCTGGCGGGCATTTCCCAATTTCCTAATGGGCATTTTTGTCATTTTGTAATTCAGAAGCTACAATTATGCAAACATGAAGATTTTCTCTCTCCTTTTCTCAGCCTCTCATCTCTCCCTCTTTTATACGCACACACACACACAGATCCCGACAGGCATCTGCCATGGGGAATAGAGATCGCGTTTAAACACACGGTTAGCTGAGCTGAAGCAGAGACTAGCTGCGGTCTCTTCTGTGTCGTAATAGGAAATTAATTGAGGATATCAGTGTGGCATTAATCATTAAAGCACTGATGCTGAGAAGGCACTTTGTGGAGCACAAGTCACAGCGACACGCTCACATTAAAAGTTTACCACGGAAAGGAACGGGAGGTGGTGCTGGGGTGTGTGTGAGAGATGTTTGGCTTTGTGGAATCAGTATGTGTGGAGATATCGTGTGGCTTGGCGTGGTTGTGAATGCCAACTCGCGCTTTTATCTTGCAGTAGAAAAGTTGTTCTGGGATCAGCATTACGAATGTCCAGAGCACATGGCCCGTGTCTGTCGTTAACACTTCACACCTGCACTAAATGTGCCTCAGACTAGTGCAAAATGGTAAATGAGCTATTTTCAATTATTTTCAATTATTTTCAATTATAATCTTTCAGTATTGATATGATATTATTGTGAAATTAGGGATGTGTGTAGGTGTAGTAGGATGAACTTTTACTGCATTGAAAATGCTGAGGAGAATTCATGTATACACACACACACACACACACACACACACACACACACATACACATTAACACACACACACACACACACACACACATTAACACACTCACACACTAACACACACACACACACACACACACACACACATACACATTAACACACTCACACACATTAACACACACACACACACACACACACACACATACACATTAACACACTCACACACATTAACACACACACACACACACACACACACACATACACATTAACACACTCACACACATTGACACACACACACACACACACATACACATTAACACACTCACACACATTAACACACACACACACACACACACACACACACATACCCATTAACACACACACACACACACACATACACATTAACACACTCACACACATTAACACACACACACACACACACACACACACACATACACATTAACACACTCACACACATTAACACACACACACACACACACACACACACATACACATTAACACACTCACACACATTGACACACACACACACACGCACATACACACACACACATGCTCTTTTGACATCTTTTTTTTACATGATGAGGGACTAACTTTCAGGTAGCGTGATGAGGAGGAAGAAAAACAAACATCAGTCTCCAAATGGTTTTGTGATTGTGTGTGTGTGTGTGTGTGTGTGTGTGTGTGTGTGTGTGTGTGTGTGTGAGAGAGAGAGAGAGAGAGAGGGAGAGAGAGAGAACAGTGGGGTCTCCATTTGTAACTGTCTGTATTTCACAGGCTAATTTGTTTACACCAGTAATACAATGTGAGATTTAGTATGAGGGGAGCAAAGAGAGAAAGAGAGAAAGAAAGAAAGAAAGAGAGAAAGAGAGAATGAGAGAAAGAGAGAAAGAGAGAATGAGAGAAAGAGAGAATGAGAGAAAGAGAGAAAGAGAGAATGAGAGAAAGAGAGAATGAAAGAGAGAATGAGAGAATGAGAGAAAGAGAGAATGAGAAAAAGAGAGAATGAGAGAATGAGAGAGAAAGAGAGAAAGAGAGAAAGAGAGAATGAGAGAAAGTGAGAAAGAGAGAATGAGAGAATGAAAGAGAGAATGAGAGAATGAGAGAAAGAGAGAAAGAGAGAATGAGAGAATGAGAAAAAGAGAGAATGAGAGAGAGAGAGAAAGAGAGAAAGAGAGAAAGAGAGAATGAGAGAAAGAGAGAATGAAAGAGAGAAAGAGAATGAGAGAAAGAGAGAAAGAGAGAATGAGAGAATGAGAAAAAGAGAGAATGAGAGAATGAGAGAGAGAGAATGAGAGAAAGAGAGAAAGAGAGAATGAGAGAATGAATGAGAGAAAGAGAGAATGAGAGAATGAGAGAGAGAATGAGAGAGAAAGAGAGAATGAGAGAGAGAAAGAGAGAATGAGAAAGAGAGAATGAGAGAATGAATGAGAGAAAGAGAAAGAGAGAATGAGAGAAAGAGAGAATGAGAGAAGTGTCTGAAGTGTGAAATTTACACTGTCAATATATAACACCATATATAATATCATATATAATAATGCCAAAAATAGTACCACTATATATAATAATACCATATATAGCAATACTATATATAATAACACTGTATATAATACTATATATAATACCATATATAATAATGTCATATATAGTAATACTATATGTAATAATACCTTATATAATAATACCATATATAATACTATATATAATAATACTATACATAATACCATATATAATAATACTATATAATAACACCATATGTAATACTACCATATATAGTAATACTATATATAATAATTCCATATCAGACCCACTGTCACCATGTCTTGTATATTAAAATAAACAGAGGGAGGACGAATGTGGGAACAGCATTCCCACACTGACTGTGTTACTGACGCTACAGCTTTTCATATCCACATACAACATTTATGAGAGAGACACAATCCAGTGGACAGTGCAGTCAGTGATGTCTCTCTCTGTCTCTGTTCCTCCATCACACAGACACAACCCTGTGGACAGTGAGGTCAGGGAGGTCCAGCTACCCATGAAACGTTTTCTAATCGACCTTCAGTTCAGGCTGCAGCACATGGAGATCCCCAATGTGTATGTGTGTGTGTGAGTCTGTTTCTGCATGTGTGTTTGTGTGTGTGTGTGTGTCTGTGTGTGTTTGTGTGCGTTTGTGTGTGTCTGTGTATGTACACACGCACACGGACATGCACACACAGTGACGCTAAGCTCAAACATATGGGCAGCCAGTAAACCCCCCCATCTCCCTCTCATCGATTTTCCTTCTGTAATAAAAAAGGTCAAAAGGTGGAGAGAGGAGGAGAGGAGAGGAGAGGAGAGGAGGAGAGGAGAGGAGGAGAGGAGGAGAGGTGAGGAGGAGAGGAGGAGAGGTGAGGAGGAGAGGTGAGGAGGAGAGGAGAGGAGGAGGGGAGAGGAGAGGAGAGGAGAGGAGGAGAGGTGAGGAGGAGAGGAGAGGGGAGAAGAGAGGAGAGGAGAGGAGAGGAGGAGAGGAGAGGAGGAGAGGAGAGGAGAGGAGAGAGGAGAGGAGAGAGGAGAGGAGAGGAGAGGAGTAGAGAGGAGGAGAGGAGAGGAGGAGAGGAGAGGAGAGGAGAGAGGAGAGGAGAGAGGAGAGGAGAGAGGAGAGGAGAGGAGAGGAGAGGAGGAGAGGAGAGGAGAGGAGAGGAGGAGAGGAGAGGAGAGGAGGAGAGGAGAGGAGTAGAGGAGGAGAGGAGAGGAGGAGAGGAGAGGAAGAGAGAGGAGGAGAGGAGAGGAGGAGAGAGGAGGAGATGAGTAGCTGTGCAGATTACGTGGATCTGTATGTGGACACGAGGAACTGCTGCAAAACAAAATGCTTACTGGCCTAAGAGAGTGAGAGATAGAGAGAGAAAGAGAGAGCGAGAGAGAGAGAGAGAGAGAGAGAGAGAGCGAGCGTGGCGGGTGTGACAGCCTTTTAACTGCTTCATTACCGTAATTAATTTGCTCTCTATTCAATTAGCGTTGGGGCCATTGTGATGTTTTTCAGCAATTCTCCAGACCACACCCCTATCCCTCCCTCTCACTCTCTCTCTCTCTCTGCATTGTGCCCTTGGGACAGACATCTATACCCAAAGGCCAAGACCAAACCAAACTCATTGTATCTCCTGACAAACTCACTGTAGCTCCAGACAAACAGCTGCTATTAACGCAATGGTGCAGACCTCACTATGTTAGGGTGAAGTGAACTCAGATGTAGTGTGAGAAGAGTGTTTTGACAGCTTTTCATCATCAGCAGACAGAGTTCTGTCCTCCACAATCACGCACTGACTGTCAGGCTGCTGTGCTCCATGCTGTCCAGGTCTCACATGTCCACCATTTCTCTCCTCTGTGGGCTCATCTGCTTTTCTCTGTCTGTGTGTGTGTGTGTGTGTGTGTGTGTGTGTGTGAGACAGAGAGAGAGAGTGTGTGTGTGTGTGCATGTGTGTGTGTGTGTAAGACAGGGAGAGAGAGAGTGTGTGTGTTTGTGTGTGTGTGTGAGTATGTCTGTGGGAGTGTGTGTGTGAGACAGAGAGAGAGTGTGTGTGTGTGCATGTGTGTGTGTGTGAGTGTGTGTGTGTAAGACAGAGAGAGAGAGAATGTGTATGTTTGTGTGCGAGTGTGTGTATGAGACAGAGAGAGAGAGTGTATGTTTGTGTGTGAGTGTGTGTGTGTGAGTATGTCTGTGAGAGTGTGTGTGTGTGAGACAGAGAGCGAGAATGTGTATGTTTGTGTGTGAGTGTGTGTGTGTGAGTATGTGAGAGTGTGTGTGTGAGACAGAGAGAGAGAGAGTGTGTATGTTTGTGTGTGAGTGTGTGTGTGTGTGTGAGTATGTCTGTGAGAGTGTGTGTGAGAGACAGAGAGCAAGAATGTGTATGTTTGTGTGTGAGTGTGTGTGTGAGACAGAGAGAGCGAGAGTGTGTGTGTTTGTGTGTGAGTGTGTGTGTGTTTACTCAGCTAGCGGTTGAAGGCAGACTTGTCCTTGAGAAAAAATGGAAGGTTACCAAGGGTTCAGCTTCAGTAAGGTTCCTTTGAAAAGTGAGTTGGGGGAAAAGCCTCTTAGATGATCCCGGGATGTTTGGGTGGATGTGTGTGAATGCGTCTCACTCTACACACAAACACACCATCCACCAGCTCATATTCTCAATTCTGATCTTTGAGTGTTTTCTGTGGTTGAGTTCAGCGCAACCCTGAAGACTTGAAACATCGTCTTACTGCAGACGACACCTGAACGTTAAGCCTGAACACCAGGCCAAGACTACAGCGTCCAGGGAGCCAGAACGCAGGCAGAAGGGTCAACAGAAGAATGAAACAGACGGAGGTGAAGGAAAGATGGAAAGAGAAAGAAAAATGAATAAAGAGAAAGAACAGAGCAACAATGAAAAATAAAAGAAAGAAAATTAAGAAAACATTAATTAAAGAAGAAAGCCACAGGAAGCAGACACCCAGGAAGCAGACACTCAGGAAGCAGACACTCAGGAAGCAGACACACAGGAAGCAGACACTCAGGAAGCAGACACACAGGAAGCAGACACTCAGGAAGCAGACACACAGGAAGCAGACACTCAGGAAGCAGACACCCAGGAAGCAGACACCCAGGAAGCAGACACTCAGGAAGCAGACACACAGGAAGCAGACACTCAGGAAGCAGACACTCAGGAAGCAGACACTCAGGAAGCAGACACTCAGGAAGCAGACACACAGGAAGCAGACACTCAGGAAGCAGACACACAGGAAGCAGACACTCAGGAAGCAGACACTCAGGAAGCAGACACCCAGGAAGCAGACACTCAGGAAGCAGACACACAGGAAGCAGACACCCAGGAAGCAGACACTCAGGAAGCAGACACACAGGAAGGTCCTCTAGACTATGCAGTATATTGTGTGCATACTCAGTAGTGTCACGGTCATGGAGGGCCATAAATAACGTCCCCCTCAGGAAACAGTGGTGACGGATGGCACTCGGACCAGCGCCACCTGGGACGGCAGTGCTGACTCACGCACGTCCCTCACCTGCACGCCGGGTCACCCCAAACATCTCAACGCACAAGTGAGAGACAACGACTGCCTTGATTTGGAAACCCTGGAGTGGGGGAGGGGGTGCAGGTGGGACGGGGGGGCGGTTGATAGGTGAGTGATGTGCTCCTCAACCTCTGTGTCTGTTCTGGACACTTTGTGTGACCTTCTTCTGTTCTTCTGTTGACTTTAAAATAGATCATGTTGGCAAATGTGCTTTTCCTTATGAATAAATTTGTGCTCCCTCCACCAAGCGTCTCCCTTTTTTCGCCTCTCAGCTCGAAATGTCTCCTCTGTCATGATATACTGCAACTTTTAGCTTTTCCCAGACATTCCTGTGACAAGCATGACACACAGCAGAGTGTGAGGTTCATGGGGACTGTGAATGGCAGGCAAAACTGTAAAGCACTTGTGTGTGTGTGTGTGTGTGTGTGTGTGTGTGTGTGTGTGTGTGTGTGTGTGTGTGTGTATGCATGTGTGTGTGGGTGTATTTGTGTGGTTCATGCATGTGTGTGTGGATATGGACAGCGCTATGTGAGACACACTAAACAGGCGTCTGTTTCAGAACCGTGGACAGCGCCCTGCTACAAACACCGTCCGGTGCCTGGTTCAGCGCCACGTACAGCTCTCTGTGACCCACACTCACCACTGCCTGGTTCAGAACCATGGACAGCTCTCTGTGACCCACACTCACCACTGCCTGGTTCAGAACCACGGACAGCTCTCTGTGACCCACACTCACCACTGCCTGGTTCAGAACCACGGACAGCTCTCTGTGACCCACACTCACCACTGCCTGGTTCAGAACCACGGACAGCTCTCTGTGACCCACAATCACCACTGCCTGGTTCAGAACCACGGACAGCTCTCTGTGACCGACACTCACCACTGCCTGGTTCAAAACCACGGACAGCTCTCTGTGACCCACACTCACCACTGCCTGGTTCAGAACCACGGACAGCTCTCTGTGACCCACACTAACCACCGCCTGGTTCAGAACCACAGATAGTGCTCTGTGCCCCACACTAATCGGTGCCTGGTTAAATTGTTCATATGACCACGCTGTCCTTCCTGTCTCATCAGTGCCCCTAGTGCAGTTCCAACACTGCCCTTCCACTGAACAGTTATAACACTAGTGTGTGCTCCAGAGTCTTACCCATGCTGTATTATTGACAGCTACTCCCTTGTGAAGTCAGAGCTGGAATGATGCTGGTGTTGGGTGGGTATGCGCTGAGGGGGAGAAGTGTCCACACATTCATCATTTGCTTGCTAGTCTACGCACAGCTCCAGTAAACACTGGCAGTGGTGCAGAGCCGCTCAGATGCACATATGCCACACGGTGATGTTTAACCTCCGCTCCTTCTGTTTCTCTCGTGGGTGTATTTACGGATCGCATAGGACCACCATCCTCTGGTGCTCAATAATCCGGGTGTCCAATCTCACGCAAAAAATGTCTGTCTGGCTGCAGGGTCTTAGTGCCAGCCAGGCTCACGGACAGCTGACCCAGCTCTTCAGATGTGGGAAGACAGAATGGAATTAATCATGCTATAGAATAAAACCTTCACCAGCTCTGGTGATGATTCGGACCAGATTGCAGCTGCACAGTGACTTTTTGAGTCCACTGAGTGTTCATGTACTCCTGTGTGTGTCCTAGAGGCACAGAGCTGGCAGGTGTTAGTGGATGAACTGCATTAGTGTGTGAAAACTCATCTATGGTTTAGCGACAGTGAAAAAAAAAAAGAGTTTGAATCTTAAAGCATCTAGAAGAACCACGTCGATATGTTGAAGATCAGTGTGACAACACTGTGCTGGCTGGGAATGTCTGCAGAGGGAAGCTACCGCAAGGGCTGGCTGTAGTCAGAGGAGCGTGAACAGCAGAGAAAGAGAGGATGAGAGGATGAGAGGATGAGAGAGAGAGAGAGAGAATGAGAGAAAGAGAGGATGAGAAAAAGAGAAAATGAGAGGATGAGGGGATGAGAGATTAGAAAAGAGGAGAGAAAGGATGAGCAGAACGTGGGAATTGCTTCCTTTTGATCATTCCGAATGCAACTGAAAGTACATCAGAGCAGAGTGAGGCAGACCTCCGGGCCAGAGAGGAACCCACAGAACACTGATAAACAATCTGGGTTGTTTAGTTTGAACATTTCCTTTCTACGCTGCTTCACAAGAAAAAGCTTCCTGTTTTAACTGTGGGTGTATAGACATCCTCTGTACACACACACACCACATGGTCCTCCATACAATCCCCCATCACCTAAAAATGTGAAGAGTTGCTGTTGATAAGGAATGAGCTGGATAGGAGAGAGAGAGAGAGAGAGAGAGAGAGAGAGAGAGAGAGAGAGAGAGAGAGACAGAGAGAGAGGGGAAGAGGGAGAGATACAGAGAGAGAAAGAGGGAGAGAGACAGAGAGAGAGAGAGAAAGAGAGAGAGAGGGAGTGAGACAGAAAAATAAAAATGGAGAGACAGAGAGAGAAAGACTGTGAGGATGAGGTGTTCTCTCCTGCTGACTGGGTTGTGGGTACACACACACACACCCACTGCAATCAATCCTGCAGTTCTGGCAGGCCACGTGGAGAGAGAAAACTCCCCATAAATCTTACCATCACTCTCTGTCTGCTCACATGATGTGCTGATGTGTGGTGCTGTGAGCTCAGCCCTCCCCAGCCCCTCCCCCTTCCACAGCCCCTCCCCCTTCCCCAGCCCCTCCCCCATCCCTCCCACCTACCTCAGCTCTGTTTAACCACCACTCACCATATTGTTCATTCACTCTGCAGCTCCTGCCTTACACATGGAATATGGGAACAGACACACTCACACACACTCACACACACACTCACACACACACACACACTCACATTCATACTTATACACTCACACACACACACACACACACACACACACACACACACACACACACACACACACACACTCACACACACTCAC
>NC_049554.1:15153337-15160837 GCF_013358815.1 Electrophorus electricus | reverse complement strand
CACACAGCTCTGACTGTACACACGACACACAGCTCTGGCTGTACATGATATACAGCTCTGACTGTACTCATGACACACAGCTCTGACTGTACACACAACACACAGCTCTGGCTGTACACGATATACAGCTCTGGCTGTACACACGACACACAGCTCTGACTGTACACACGACACACAGCTCTGACTGTACACACAACACACAGCTCTGACTGCACTCACAACACACAGCTCTGACTGTACACACAACACACAGGTCTGACTGTACACGATATACAGCTCTGACTGTACACACGACACACAGCTCTGACTGTACACACGACACACAGCTCTGACTGTACACACAACACACAGCTTTGACTGTACTCACGACACACAGCTCTGGCTGTACACGATATACAGCTCTGGCTGTACACACGACACACAGCTCTGACTGTATACGACACACAGCTCTGACTGTACCCACAACACACAGCTCTGACTGTACACACAACACACAGCTCTGACATTCATGTCATCATTCCTCCACTGTTTCTGCTGTCTCGACACTCTGTCTCATCTTTTATGTTGATGTCTGCTGAACAGGTGCTGTCTCGCCGCTGAGATCAGGTTCCCTGTTCTTCCAAAGATGTTTAAAACAAAGGCAAACAAGATAAACACATTCCTCCACTCCGACGCAACAAAGAGCTTCGATTACCTCCATGCTCATTTAGAGGTGGGAGACTGAAGACGTGTGTGTGTGTGTGTGTGTATTAGGAATCAAGGTGATGTGTTTTGCTTTCTGCGTCCTCTCCTAATTAAAGTCATTACCTGCTTTACTGAGCTGGCATGCGGTGTTGTGCTTTCCTGGGTCATGTGGAGAGATATTCCCCTTATGAAACAGGCATATCTAACACCGGGCATGAAGGGGGGGCACACTTGGTTCTTTATCCCAGCTGTGACTGGGGCAGTTCTACTGGACCTGGGGGGTTCAAACGGACACAGCCTGCACATCCCCGGCTCCTGAGGACTGGGTCAATGGGCAGCACCTCGGCATGAATTTACAGAGACTACACTACACTTTTCACGTGTGTGTGCCTGTCTCTGTGAGTGTGTGCATATGTGTGCATGTACGTGCCTGTGTGTGTGTGTGTGTGTGTGTGTGCGTGTGTGTTTGTTACATGTATGTGTGCGTGTGTTTGTGTGTGTGTGTTTGTGTGTGTATGTGTGTATGTGAGTATATGTGTGTGTGTGTGTGCGTGTATGTAAGTATACGTGTGTGTGTGTTTGTGTGTGTGTGCGTGTGTGTGTATGTGAGTATACGTGTGTGTGTGTTTGTGTGTGTGCGTGTGTATGTGTGTATGTGAGTATACGTGTGTGTGTGTGTGCATGTGTGTGTGTGTGTGCGTGTGTGTGTGTGTGTGTGTGAGTATACATGTGTGTGTGTGTTTGTGTGTGTGTGTGTGTGTGTGTGTGCTCCAGCAGAACTCCAGTGGCTCCGATGCTCTTGTACAGCAAGCCTGGTTAATGAGTGGCCTTGTTAATGTGTGCCATCCGCATGTACACTTACAGAATATTGACGAACAGAAGCAGAAGATCAGGGAGTGAGGTGATGGTGTGATGGGGAGTGAGGTGATGGTGTGATGGGGGAGTGAGGCGATGGTGTGATGGGGAGTGAAGTGATGGTGTGATGGGGGAGTGAGGCGATGGTGTGATGGGGGAGTGAGGCGATGGTGTGATGGGGAGTGAGGCGATGGTGTGATGGGGGAGTGAAGCGATGGTGTGATGGGGGAGTGAGGTGATGGTGTGATGGGGAGTGAGGCGATGGTGTGATGGGGGAGTGAGGCGATGGTGTGATGGGGGAGTGAGGCGATGGTGTGATGGGGAGTGAGGTGATGGTGTGATGGGGAGTGAGGTGATGGTGTGATGGGGGAGTGAGGCGATGGTGTGGTGGGGGAGTGAGGCGATGGTGTGATGGGGGAGTGAGGCGATGGTGTGATGGGGAGTGAAGTGATGGTGTGATGGGGGAGTGAGGCGATGGTGTGATGGGGGAGTGAGGCGATGGTGTGATGGGGAGTGAGGCGATGGTGTGATGGGGAGTGAAGCGATGGTGTGATGGGGGAGTGAGGTGATGGTGTGATGGGGAGTGAGGCGATGGTGTGATGGGGGAGTGAGGCGATGGTGTGATGGGGGAGTGAGGCGATGGTGTGATGGGGAGTGAGGTGATGGTGTGATGGGGAGTGAGGTGATGGTGTGATGGGGGAGTGAGGCGATGGTGTGGTGGGGGAGTGAGGCGATGGTGTGATGGGGGAGTGAGGCGATGGTGTGATGGGGAGTGAGGCGATGGTGTGATGGGAGTGAGGTGATGGTGTGATGGGGGAGTGAGGCGATGGTGTGATGGGGGAGTGAGGTGATGGTGTGATGGGGAGTGAGGCGATGGTGTGATGGGGAGTGAAGCGATGGTGTGATGGGGAGTGAGGTGATGGTGTGATGGGGAGTGAGGCGATGGTGTGATGGGGAGTGAGGTGATGGTGTGATGGGGAGTGAGGTGCACAGGGACTGACGTGGGCAAGCGAGCCGTCAGTGAGCTCTTCATCTCTGTCTGTCCTCCTCCTCATTCTCATGCTCTGTCCTGAATGCTAGGTCAACTCACAGCGCGAGAGCAGCATCACGCTGGACAGACAGTATAGTGGCATTCTTATACACACACACACACACACACACACACACACACGGTCGCTCTGTGACGCAGCCATTGAGAGCCAAAGCATCTCTGCGATGTCAGAAACACCCCAATGACACACACAGACCATGACAAACAGACAGACATGCAGACAGGCAGACAGCCTGAGGTCTCCCGCAGGCCAAATGGAGCCAAACCCTCCACATGACTGAGGTAGCAGTGTGTGGTTAAAGCCCCAGGAACCCGGTAGGGGTAACACAGTGGAGCATAGGAGCTTCAGAGAATCTCAGACAGATAGACAGACAGACAGACAGACAGACAGACAGCCCTGAACCTCTACAGAGCTTTGAACACAGTAACACTCTCATCCGCACTGTGGCTGCAGCCTCTCTGTCTCTCTCTCTCCCTCCCTCTCTTTCTCTCTTCTTCATTCTGGGGGCAGAAGAACTGAGGGCAGGGTGACATTTATCTACCCGTGCTGCCCTCGCTAAGCTGTGCGGCGGGACCACGGCTCAGCCGCCACTAAAGCTCCTCCCCCGAGACACCGGGTATTGCACGCCGACTCATGCCGGCTCACGCCTCCGCTGAGCAGACAGCAGACGAAAGTGCCAGCGGCCCCTGGTGAGTACGGAGCAGTAGGGAGAATACTAAAGCATGCTGGGAGTATACTAGAGCATGCTGGGAGAATACTACAACACACTGGTCTGCAGATGACATTCCTTTCACCAGCGTATTAAGAACGAGCGTGTGAGGCTCCGTAATGAATATGTCTTCACTGGAGCAGGGCCTGTCTCCAGGGCTCATGCAGCAGGCTTCCTTGATACCAGTGATGTGGAGGACGTTGACCTCACGTTGACCTGGATGACACATGTCTTCATTTGTTTAATTAGTCCAGCTGCCAGCCACACCCCCATCTCGTCCAGCCACACCCCTATCTCGTCCAGCCACACCCCCATCTCGTCCAGCCACACCCCCATCTCGTCCAGCCACACCCCCATCTCGTCCAGCCACACCCCCATCTCGTCCAACCACACCTCCATCTCATGAAGCCACACCCTCATCTCGTCCAGCTCTTTCATTCATTCTCTTGTTTATTTTTATTCTTCCTCCCGTGTTCTTGATCCCTCTTTTGTAACTGGTGCTGCAATTATTCAGCATCAGCCTCTCACGCGTCGTAAACATGTGAATGTGCAGAGCAGCTAATACGCATCACACACACACACACTTCTGAAGTCCCAGGCTATCTCTGCCTACTGGTTCCTCTACAGTCTGTGCTCTCTTACTGGTAAAGGCATAAAGAGCGAACACTCACCCAGCTGGACCCCTCACGCCTGACCCTCTGACTCAGGGTAGGAATTCTCTGATTAGCTAACTAGGCTGCCAGTGGGCGGGGCCAGAGTGGGGAGGAGTAGCAGCAGCTTGGGCCTGTCTGGCTGCAGTGTGTGAGAGGTCGTCTACTGACCTGCCTGTCTCTGCAGAAAAGTGTGTCCCAAGTGTTCATCCCTGCATTCCAAACACCATCTCTGTCTGGTTTTCTGTCTGGACACGAACTGTTTAGAAGTCCGCACTCCGGACTGGGATCAACACCCGTTCTGGTCTGACACGCGGCTCTACCAGGCCTTGTACCTCACCGGAGCCGGACGGCTGAGGCTGGATCACGGAGCCGGAGTGAGTAGAACATGTCTCCGTGAAGAGTGACAGTATGGAAGGTCAGGAGAGTACACATCAAGAATTAATGAACCTTTCAAAATGGTTTTTCAACTGTTGTTTTTGAGCAAAGAGAGGAAGAGAGAATGACAGTAAGTTTAGAACTGGGAGTGAGTTTAGTACTGAGAGAGTGAGTTTAGTACTGGGAGTGAGTTTAGCACAGAGAGAGTGAGTTTAATACTGAGACAGTGAGTTTAGTACTGGGAGTGAGTTTAGTACTGAGAGTGTGAGTTTAGCACAGAGAGTGAGTTCAGTACTGGGAGAGCGAGTTCAGTACAGAGAGTGAGTTTAGCACAGAGAGTGAGTTTAGTACACAGAGAGTGAATTTAGTACTGAGAGACAGTGGTTAGTACCGAGAGTGAGTTTAGTACCAATAGTGAGGTTAGTATAGAGAGTGAGCTTAGTACTGAGAGCGTGAGTTTAGCACAGAGAGTGAGTTCGGTACTGGGAGAGCGAGTTCAGTACAGAGAGTGAGTTCAGTACTGGGAGAGCGAGTTCAGTACAGAGAGTGAGTTTAGCACAGAGAGTGAGTTTAGTACACAGAGAGTGAATTTAGTACTGAGAGACAGAGGTTAGTACCGAGAGTGAGTTTAGTACCAAGAGTGATGTTAGTATAGAGAGTGAGCTTAGTACTGAGAGCGTGAGTTTAGCACAGAGAGTGAGTTCAGTACTGGGAGAGCGAGTTCAGTACAGAGAGTGAGTTCAGTACTGGGAGAGCGAGTTCAGTACAGAGAGTGAGTTTAGCACAGAGAGTGAGTTTAGTACACAGAGAGTGAATTTAGTGCTGAGAGACAGAGGTTAGTACCGAGAGTGAGTTTAGTACCAAGAGTGAGGTTAGTATAGAGAGTGAGCTTAGTACTGGGAGAGTGAGTTTAGTACTGGGAGAGTGAGTTTAGTACTGGGAGAGTGAGCTTAGTACTGGGAGAGTGATCTTAGTATTGGGCGAGAGGTTAGTACTGGGAGTAAGTATAGAGAGCGAGCTTAGTACCGAAAGTGAGTCTAGTACAAAGAGAGAATTAGTACAGAGAGAGTGAGTTTAGTACTGAGAGTGAGTTTAGTGCTGGGAGTGAGTTTAGTACTGGGAGGTCAGGGTCTCTCTACCAGCTGCTCTCTCACACACTATGACCCTCCACCTCCATGTCCTGTCTCCACGTCCTGTCTCCACATCCTGTCTTCACGTCCTGTCTGTCCCTACACACCAGCAGGAGTGGCTGTGCTGGGGTCAGTCTTCTCATCTCCTCATTGCCACGGGGCAGAAGGAGCAGAACCAGGGGAGGAGTGGAGAGGAGGATGAAAGGGGGAGAAGAAATGGGGGATGAGTGCAGGAAGAAGTGGAAAAACATCTCTCTCTCCATTTTCCCATGCTGTAGGTTGGGAATATTTCCATACATTTCCATTCTAAAGCAGGAGAGACTCCTCCCGGCGTCTGCCCCCATCTGCTCCACACCCCTTCCTTCCCACAATAATGTCATTCATGTTTAACTCCAGCTGTTGATAAAACAACAGTCACTTTATCTGGGCAGAGGAGACATGGGGACAGACTGCTTCACGACAGGGACGTGTGGACATGCTCCTACAGCCAGGCACTTGGTTGCCATGGACACGTGAACATCTGGAGTGCAAGGATCTGTCAGCTTGGGGCAATCTGGGTCCATGTTTCCCAGCATGCCTTGCTCAAACATCAGCTTAGCAGCTGCAAGCCAGTATTGTCGCCACCGTGGGAAGAAGGCAGACGTGTCGTTACCAAGGTGACGGGAGCTACAGCACTGCTTTATTCCAGTTGTGTCTTCCATGAGCCCAGCACCTGCAGGCCCTGACTGACAGGATGGGCGAGGTAAGGGACGTGGACGTCCAGGCCCGGTGAGGTAAGGGACGTGGACGTCCAGGGACAGGACGGGCGAGGTAAGGGACAGGGACGTCCAGGGACAGGACAGGCGAGGTAAGGGACAGGGACGTCCAGGGACAGGACGGGCGAGGTAAGGGACAGGGACGTCCAGGGACAGGACGGGCGAGGTAAGGGACAGGGACGTCCAGGGAAAGGACAGGCGAGGTAAGGGACAGGGACGTCCAGGCCCGGCGAGGTAAGGGACGTGGACGTCCAGGCCCGGCGAGGTAAGGGACAGGGACGTCCAGGCCCGGCGAGGTAAGGGACAGGGACGTCCAGGGACAGGACGGGCGAGGTAAGGGACGTGGACGTCCAGGCCTGGTGAGGTAAGGGACGTGGACGTCCAGGCCCGGCGAGGTAAGGGACAGGGACGTCCAGGGACAGGACGGGCGAGGTAAGGGACAGGGACGTCCAGGGAAAGGACAGGCGAGGTAAGGGACGTGGACGTCCAGGCCCGGCGAGGTAAGGGACAGGGACGTCCAGGGACAGGACGGGTGAGGTAAGGGACAGGGACGTCCAGGGAAAGGACAGGCGAGGTAAGGGACGTGGACGTCCAGGCCCGGCGAGGTAAGGGACCTGGATGTCCAGGCCCGGCGAGGTAAGGGACAGGGACGTCCAGGGACAGGACGGGCGAGGTAAGGGACATAGACGTCCAGGCCCGGCGAGGTAAGGGACAGGGACGTCCAGGGACAGGACGAGCGAGGTAAGGGACGTGGACGTCCAGGCCCGGTGACTGCCACAGCTGAGCACACACTCGCTCCAACAAGCAAACGCAGCCCCTCAGCAGGTACTGATGAAACTCTAGTTATCAAGGACTCTTTTTCCTGGATCATGGATCTGCCTCACGCTGGATCTGCCTCACACTGGATTTCCTCACGCTGGAGCATATCTCTCTCCTAAACACCCAGCAGGATGGGCCAGAACTCTGCACAGACGAGCACGACCTGGGCTGGAGCCAACGCTGACCCCCACGCTCAGGAACAGATGTTCACTAACGGACAACATGCCAAGGCGTGATTATATAAAAACCGCGACAGAACGCTACAATCTGTCCTGCCACTGCAGGACAACGGTGAGGAAGAACTTCCAGACGAAAACATGTGAACGGAAATGACCAGGTCCAAACCTTTCACCTGACCTTTGACACCAGAGCAGAAGCGCTTCTTCAGACTTCAGGCAGCTCAGAGGCTTTGAGCTGTACAAATTTAAGCGGAAATGACTTTTTTGTCTCAAATAACAAGCTGTTTTT
>NC_049554.1:15145837-15148337 GCF_013358815.1 Electrophorus electricus | reverse complement strand
TAACTCCTCCCCAAATCCCCTCGCTCAACTCCCACCCCTTTGCACCAGGCCACTGGATGACACAGAGCTGCACAGAGTCATACAGAGTCACTCTTCACTCTTCTGCTTTTTCTGTCATTATTATTATTATTGTTATTATTGTTGTTATTATTATTATTTTTATTATTAAAGTATTAGTATAAAGGATGCTGTGACTACTGAGTGTGGAGAAATAACCTATACACATGTCACCTATACACAAAGAAGGAAGAGGAGTCGAGTCTATCATAAAGAAGGGGAGGAGTCTATCATAAAGAAGGGAGAGGAGTCTATCATAAAGAAGGGGAGGAGTCTATAATAAAGAAGGGGAGGGGTCTATCATAAAGAAGGGGAGGAGTCTATCATAAAGTCCACCCACCGGTATATGATTAATTGGTCTGATTAATTAATGAGTTTTTGCAAATGGCAAAAAGATATTTGATAAAAGAGTGTCACTACAGAGATGAGAACAAATAAGATTTATTATTAAATTGCTTATTGGTAATTCTTCTGTAAATGCTAACCAACAGAAACAACAGATAATTAGTTAATAATCTCAAAGGAATGTGAGCTAAATGAAGGATGTGATTACATTTTGCTGAATCTTCAGTGAACAGTAACATAGATGCCGTTTAAGCTAATCAATTTTTCTCTGAACTAAAACACAAAAAACACATATTTACATGCTGCTGTCAAAGTTTATTACTACAACATGACCAACATGACCAATCACTACATGTCATTCCCACTACACATCATTAACACCACACGTCATTACTACTACAGATCATTACCACTATACGTCATTACCACTACACATCATTACTACTATAGATCATTACCACTACACGACATTACTACTACAGATCATTACCACTACATGACATTACTATTACAGATCATTACTACTACACATCATTACCACTACACATCATTACCACTACACGTCATTACTACTACACATTACTATTACACATCATTACCACTACACGTCATTACCACTACACGACATTACATGGACAAACACTACACGTCATTACCACTACACGTCATTACTACTACAGATCATTACCACTACACGTTATTACCACTACACGTCATTACCACTACACGACATTACTACTACAGATCATTACTACTACATGTCGTTACTACTACACGTCATTACTACTACACATTATTACCACTACAGATCATTACCACTACACGTCATTACCACTACACGACATTACTACTACAGATCATTACTACTACATGTCGTTACTACTACACGTCATTACTACTACACATTATTACCACTACAGATCATTACCACTACACGTCATTACCACTACATGTCATTACCACTACACATCATTACCACTACATGTCATTACTACTACACGTCATTACCACTACACATTATTACCACTACAGATCATTACCACTACACGTCATTACCACTACGACATTACTACTGCAGATCATTACCACTACACATCATTACCACTACACATCATTAGTACTACACATCATTGCTACTACACGTCATTACCACTACATGACATTACTACTACATGTCATTACTACTACATGGCCCACATCACAGTTTACACTGTTTGCATACAAGTAACTAGTAATTATCATAAAATGACCATAAACTGAATCTCTACTGCTGTTTCTTACGTATTCAAGTCAAGTCAGATATCAAATATACTTTGGCCATATTGTGTGACTATTATGGAAAACCACAGAAGAAAAAAATTTCAGACTGATATGGGGTGAATTGCCTGCCTTTCCCTAAAAAAATATCTCTTACACAATGTGTCTGATATCTTTGCATGTTTGTGTGTCCTCCCCCAAGCTGCATGGTCACATGTTGGTCACTAAAGTCTCTGTATAAGATTGTAAAGTCAATAAACATGTTACACTGAGATCCTCAGGTTTGTTCACTGTTCGCTAATGTGTTTTACAAAACACCAGAGGTGAAAATGGGGCGAGGGGGGGGGGGGGTGAAAAATGGTGAGAAAGAGAGAATGAGGGAGAGAAGGAGGGAGAGAAGGAGGGAGAGAAGGAGGGAGAGGCAGCTGTTTCAGGTTTCATCTGCGGCTGCGCTTTTCCAGCCAGGCCTGAGAATTCCCGACACATCGGATATGAAGCTGTGCGTTCCTCGCCTCTCTGTCTGCTACACCGGGGCTGTCCGGGAACCCCCCTGCCCTGATTCTGTCCACGGTCTAGTCATTCCATTCCATTTCATTTCATTTCATTCGTTTAATTCCTGCAGACACCGAGATGACTGACTGATTGAGCAGGGTAGAGTGTGGGCAGAGGGCGCCGATGCTAATGGCGCTGATTGATTCTTGTTGGTTTAGCCACAGAGTCTGCAGGCAAGCGGCTAGCACAGTTAGAGCAGGAGGCACATCGGTCACACACTTACGAGGCAGGGGTGAGGTGGGGTGGGGCTAGGCAAGATGGGGTGGGGCTATGTGAGGGGGGTGGGGCG
>NC_049554.1:15130837-15133337 GCF_013358815.1 Electrophorus electricus | reverse complement strand
ACAGTGTGTGTGAGACAGGTGTAGAGAGGACAGTGTGTGTGAGACAGGTGTAGAGAGGACAGTGTGTGAGACAGTGTGTGAGGACAGTGTGTGTGAGACAGTGTGTGTGAGACAGTGTGTGAGACAGGTGTAGAGAGGACAGTGTGTGTGAGACAGGTGTAGAGAGGACAGTGTGTGAGACAGTGTGTGAGGACAGTGTGTGTGAGACAGTGTGTGTGAGACAGTGTGTGTGAAATTAATTAAGCTGTTTTAATATCAGTGCCCATGAATACGTCAGTGTGGGGACTACAGACTATCAGTGTGTCACTGATGAGACCTCCTTCACATCTGCCACACACACACACACACACACACACACACACTCACACTCACACTCACACTCACACTCACACTCACACTCACACTCACACATACACACACACACACACACACACACACACACATACTCACATACACACATACACACATACACACATACACACATACACACACACACACACACACACCCACACGCATACTACCTCCTTCTTTTCAAACTTCTCTGGGTACCACACCCACAAGGGAGTCAAATTAATTTCTCACAAGACTGCAGGGTGAGTTATAAAAGAGAGAAAAGGATGTCGGCTTTGAAAGTGAGTGGCTCTGCACTGTGTGTGTGCGTGCGACAGAACCCTGGAATAATGTGTCACACCACTGGACTTCACCAGGACACCCATCTCAATCAGGACATCTGTCCACACAGTCTCCGTCACGACATTCCAGGACCGATCGCTGTCTGTGTTCCGCTAATTTATTCCAGCTCAGCTACAGATCAAAAAACAGAGTCTTCCATATTTACCTCCATTTTTAGCTTGGCTCCATCCCAGCATGCACTGCTTCGGCGTGACTTAGGAGCTAGATCAGCCATTGGCTACGGCCCATGACTCTAAACACGGCTGGGTGCATCCCCTCCCTCTGCCCCGCCTCGACGTGGATGCAGTCCGTTCTCATCCTCATCTCATTCCTGTCTCACACCTCTGTAATTTCATATCCATCATTAAAAGGCTTGGGGAGGATAAGGCTCCGCCGGAGAGCCCGGCTATAAAAAGCCTTCCACAGACGAGCGCTTAGCTTCCATTTCCAGCTCTGTTGTAAATTGGCAATTTCTGGAGGCCTGACAACACTGTTCTGTGGACAGAGAGGGAGCAGGAGACAGTGGCTTATTAACCTGCTCTCAGAGGTGCCCACCGCTCAGGGGAATAACCGCAAAGCCAAACGCGGGGCCTTGGGTGGGGGAGGGGCATCAGCACTGGAGATCAGACAGAAGACAGGTGGCAACGCCCAGGAGACGACCGCAATGATTCATCTGGGAAATTATAGGAGAGACTGCGCATGTTTGTCGATTTAGTCACACCTGCATGCGCTCTCTGTCTCTCTCTCTCTCTCTCTGTCTCTCTCTCTCTCTGTCTGTCTGTCTCTCTGTCTGTCTGTTTTGTCTACATTGGAGGTGATACCTCACTTCTGTCTTCCTCTTATCTCCTGGCCACTCCTCCTCTTATCCCACCCCTACATGCCCTGCCCACCCCCACGCACTGCTCCACCTACCACCTAAACTCAGTATTACAACTAGAACTCAATTAGAATTAGAACTCAGTATTAGAACTAGAACTCAATTAGAACTAGTACACAGTATTAGAACTAGAACTCAATTAGAACTAGAACTCAGTATTAGAACTGGAACTCAATTTTAGAACCTGAACTTAGTATTAGAACTAGAAATCAATTAGAACAAGAACTCAGTATTAGAAATAGAACTCAATATTAGAACTAGAACTCAATACCAGAACCTGAACTTAGTATTAGAACTAGAACTCAATTAGAATTAGAACTCACTATTAGAACTAGAACTCAATTAGAACTAGTACTCAGTATTAGAACTAGAACTCAATTAGAACTTGATCTCAGTATCAGAACTAGAACTCAATATTAGAACCTGAACTTAGTATTAGAACTAGAACTCAATATTAGAACTAGAACTGAATTAGAACTAGAACTCAGTATTAGATCTAAAACTCAATTAGAACTCAGTATTAGAACTAGAACTCAATATTAGAACTAGAACTCAATTAGAACTAGAAGTCATTATTCGAACTGGAACTCAATTAGAACTCAGTATTAGAACTAGAACTCTAGTACTAGAACTCAATATTAAAAATAGAAGTCATTATTTCAAACATACCAGTAGTTGGTTGTACCAGGTTTCACTAGTTGTCCACGACTGTGGGTGGAGGCCATGGGTGGAGGCCTTTCTACTGCTCTACATATGGTCCTGACACTCTGTGTCTCCTTCCAACCCCACCGGCATGCCACTCCATACACCCTCACCTGCCTCTGAATGCCCTCTGACCCCATGTCCTGCTTCCATCTCCACACCCAGCAGGAGCACATCCCGCCCCACCAGGTGGTGCAGAGGGGGCAGGACTCAGGGACCAGCAATGCAGGTGGAGGCCAAAGGTGGCTC
>NC_049554.1:15125837-15128337 GCF_013358815.1 Electrophorus electricus | reverse complement strand
AAAATAATTCAACACGAGCGCTTTGGATTGATGTGCATAGACCGTAACTGCTGTCATTCACACCATTCTGAAGCAGCATCATGAAGAAGGCGTCTGATATCAGCTTGTGTAGCGTAGTGTGTTGAGATGGCCAAAGGGGTGTTGTGTCCTCTCTACACACACTCAGGATGCTGTTAACAACGGGAGCAGACTCATTACAGATGGAGGTGGCTGGTGTCAGACAGCCTGGTCTCTACCTCCCCACTTGCACCCTGAAGTGAGTGCCAGCGTCATGGAAGAGCACAAGTGGATAAAAAAGTTGGGAGACACACGTGTTTAGCTCCTTAGAGACACACATGTTTAGCTCCTTAGAGATACACGTGTTAAGCTACTTAGAGACACACGTGTTTAGCTGCTTAACCCCTGGCAACTGAGCTGAATGTTTCAAAGCCAGCCTGCTTCACAGAGCCCAAATGGATTCAGTTCTGTCTGTGGGTCTGTGTGTGTGTGTCTGTGGGTCTGTGCCTGTGTGTCTGTGGGTCTGTGCCTGTGTGTCTGTGGGTGTATCTGTGAGTGTGTGTGTCTGTGGGTCTGTGTGTGTGTGTCTGTGGGTGTGTGTGGGGGTGTGTGTCTGTGGGTCTGTTTGTCTGTGGGTCTGTGTG
This sequence comes from Electrophorus electricus, assembly GCF_013358815.1. Classification (NCBI taxonomy): domain Eukaryota; kingdom Metazoa; phylum Chordata; class Actinopteri; order Gymnotiformes; family Gymnotidae; genus Electrophorus; species Electrophorus electricus. The sequence goes on along the minus strand of NC_049554.1, from coordinate 15,127,696 downwards.
GCTGTGGGTGTGTGCGTCTCTTTGTCTTTGGGTCTGTGTTTCTGGGTCTGTGTGCCTGTGTGTCTGTGGGTGTGTGTGTCTGTGGGTGTGTGTGTCTTTTTGTCTTTGGGTCTGTGTTTTTGGGTCTGTGTGCCTGTGTGTCTGTGGGGGTGTGTGTGTCTGTGGGTGTGTGCATCTGTGGGTGTGTGCGTCTGTGTGTGTGTGTCTGTGGGTGTGTGTGTCTGTGGGTGTGCATCTGTGGGTCTATATGTCTGTAGGTTTGTGTGTGTGTCTGTGTGTGTGGGCGTCTGTGTGTCTGTGGGCCTGTGTGTCTGTGGGTGAGTGTGTCTTTGGGTCTGTGTTTTTGTGCCTGTGTGTCTTTGGGTCTGTGTGCCTGTGTGTGTCTGTGACTGTGGGTGTGTGTGTGTGTGTGTGTGTCTGTGGGTCTGTATGTCTGTGGGTCTGTATGTCTGTGGGTGTGTGTGTCTGTGGGTCTGTGTGTCTGTGAGTGTGTGTGTGTGTGGGTCTGTGTGTCTGTGAATGTGTGTGTGTGTGTGTGTGGGTCTGTGTATCTGTGAGTGTGTGTGTCTGTGGGTCTTTGTGTCTGTGAGTGTGTTTGCCTGTGGGTCTTTGTGTCTGTGAGTGTGTGTGTCTGTGGGTCTTTGTGTCTGTGGGTCGCCCTCAACTGGTGAAAGGCTCACAGTCTGGTGCCGGAGGTGCTGGAGTGGCTCTGTCCTCAGAGGACACACGCATACACACGCACACGCATGCACACATATACACACACACACACACACCTCCCTCCACCTAAACGCCAGCTCGTTCGCTAGCTACCATGGTGACAGAGTGTGCGTGGGGGGTGGGGCTTCGTGGACGGACTACAGTGTTTCCAAGGTGTTGTGTGTACACACGCCGGCATGAAGACGCTCAGCTGGAGGGAAGATTCAGACAGAGATCACTGAGACAAAACGTCAGCAGCAGCCAACGTGCATGAAGAAGAATGTGTTGGCTTTGAGTTTTAGTGGTTATGCTGAACGTGACGCCATGACATAAAGAATATTACACTGGTAATGGTGCCGTAAAGACACGAGAAAATCTCAGTGCTGGATGCGCTCAGAAAGGCAATAACAAGCCACATAAAGTTTAACATGAGGTCTACATCAGCCAATCCTCGAGGTTCTGAGAGAGAGAGAAACAGAGCTGCAAACAGTCGGTGTCTGAGACGCTCGGCTGGGGTGCTGGTGGTCTTGTCTGCAGCCCAGTGATGTCGTGAGCTGTGGGGCTCTGATGAAGGATGTTAGTCTGGGGACAAAACACTTACACACACACAACAGAAGAACGTGTTGTGTGAGTCCGGTGTGTTATTGGACTCCTCTGTGCATGATCGCTGGATGATGACAGTATAATTGAGTGGTCACGTGGTATGCATGTATGTTTCTGCACATGCATTGTCTCTGCTTCACTGCAGGGGGCACCGTGACTCTCCAACGCGGCAAAGATCTGAGCGAGCGTAATCTCTGTCCAGCCGCCGCTCTAGCTGTGGCTTCAACGTCAACATTCAAAACCTCTTAAAAACTCTGTATTAAAACTTCCAAACGCTCATTCCACACTGAAGGAATTCCAGATGATGAGATCCTCGTCATGAGAATTCCAGGCTCTGTTATTTTGTTTTCCTTTTTTCATAAAAATTCTAATTCTTTGGGTAGGAAGGGAGACGTGGAGGAGCACAGACTCCCAGCATTCCCGGCCAGGCCGGGTAAGGCTGCTCTGTGTGGCCTGTCCTCCCTGCTGTAGTGGGGGGGCACGTGGCTGGAGGAACATGCATCTCCTGCCACAGTGGAGCAGCTCGGCGAGGAGCTGAGTGCATCATCCGGACTCCT
>NC_049554.1:15103337-15120837 GCF_013358815.1 Electrophorus electricus | reverse complement strand
ATATTCACTCTGACGATGGTCATGTATATTTCGCGTTTGACCGATTATTGTGTGTCCATAGGTTCTTAGGTCATCCAGGACCATGGACAGCACCCAAACACTGTCCCCAGTGTGGACAGCTTAATGTTCAGGCAAAGGGATATGAGAGTTATAATAATTCAATAAATAATTCAATAACGCTTTCAAATGAGTCAGATGAGCTGGCATTCATGCAAACAATTCAACCAATGAAATTAGATATTATCTAGATATTGCGTTCTCAAAAATGCACACCTACCACCCACTTTATTCAAAAGCTCTCAGTGCACTCATCAGTCTACGTTTCTAACGCACCCAACAAGTGCTGCTAAAGTGGGCTGCGATCGTATATGTAATTAGTGTTGAAATTACAGGACAACAAGGAGAAAAATGACTTCATATACATTAAGGGTCATTCTGAACATTTGCATATTCATGAGCATTCATGAATGTGCCTGTCAGCTACCAACGGGACAAGAGCCATTAGACTAAGGTCAAAACACAAGCAGGAAGAACAGCAGACATGCCTACAGAATGACAGACACAGAACGACTGACACCTACAGAACATTTATGGCATTTAGCTGACACTTTTATCCTAAGCTACTTACAATTATGACTGAGAACAACTTGAGCAATTGAGGGTTAAGGGTATTGCTCAGGGGCCAACAGTGGTAACTTGACAGTGGTGGGACTTGAACTGGTAACCTTCTGATTACAAGTCCAGTACCTTCACCACTGACCACAGAATGACACATAATGCCACAGAATGAAAGACACAGAAGGACATAACAACAGACACGCCTATAGCACAACGGACACAAAAAGACTGACCTGCCTACAGAATGACATATAACGACAGACACATAACGACAGACACAGAAGGACAGACACAGAAGGACAGACAGGCTGTGTGATTTCTCCTGCCTCCTCACTCCATCGCACTGGGATTCCATCAGCTGCTGCCTGATGTCTGCCACTGAAATCACTGTTTAAGGGTTAAACTTTTATGACAGCCGAGCAATTACTGAAAAGTCTATTTGAATCATAAATTTTTCAGGGGGATTTCTGGCTGACCTTGGATCAGATGCCAGAGTCCTAATATATTCATTACTGCTCAGTGTAGCATGACATTGTTTTCACACATAAGTAGTTTTACTTTTAATGTTTGTCAGGATAATTTGTGAATGGCACATTATGTCTCGTCTGTGTCTTTAAGGCTCTTAACAGGTGAAATTACCTTAAATATTCCTGTCTGTTTAACATTCGTGCTATTTTGATTTGTGGAGAAAACAGAATTGGAATGTCTGCTGCCTACAGAGGTCTCCCACCACGCTAATTAATTATGGTTAAGCTCTGAAAGGAGGGTCATTGTAGAATCTTCATTAAGAGTTATGAATATTAATTTTCCAATTTAAATTATCGTCAAACTACGTCTTTCACTTTTAAACAGGCACAAAAAGGTGCATAATTTATCATTTAGCAGATTTAGACATATTAATACAGTCATGAAAAATTAATTTAAGATTAAGCCCAAATTCTTCATCATTACTGGTTAGAACATTTTCTTAGCAAATGTTTAAATTACGAATATATAAAAAGTGACAGCAAAAACAGATATTCCAATTCACACTGCCCCCCCAAAACCACCCCAGCCCCACACTGCCCCCCTAAACCACCCCAGCCCCACACTGCCCCCCCAAACCACCCCAGCCCCACACTGCCAAACCCATAATACAAAATGAGTTTTTTCACAGATTCTTACACCAGACTGTGGTGTTGCTCTCTGTAGTGTAGCTGTCTGTAGTGTAGCTGTCTGTGGTGTTGCTGTCTGTAGTGTAGCTGTCTGTGGTGTTGCTGTCTGTGGTGTTGCTGTCTGTGGTGTAGCTGTCTGTAGTGTTGCTGTCTGTGGTGTAGTTGTCTGTGGTGTAGCTGTCTGTGGTGTTGCTGTCTGTGGTGTAGCTGTCTGTGGTGTAGCTTTCTGTGGTGTAGCTGTCTGTGGTGTAGCTGTCTGTGGTGTAGCTGTCTGGAGATCCCTGAGTGGGTCCAAATACCTCCAAAGGAGAAACACTGAACACACTACAGAATGCTGTGCCACACAGGGTTTACGCTAACATATCACACTATACACACCTTTCAATGTTTTTTTAAATGGGAACTGAGTGAGTGAATGATGCCAGTGTTAGATCAAAGACTGGAGGTCACTGACGGAGTGTGTGCGAGCCCCTCATGGTCTGGAGGTCACTGACAGAGTGTGTGCGAGCCCCTCATGGTCTGGAGGTCACTGACGGAGTGTGTGCGAGCCCCTCATGGTCTGGAGGTCACTGACAGAGTGTGTGCGAGCCCCTCATGGTCTGGAGGTCACTGACAGAGTGTGTGCGAGCCCCTCATGGTCTGGAGGTCACTAACGGAGTGTGTGCGAGCTCCTCATGGTCTGGAGGTCACTGACAGAGTGTGTGCGAGCCCCTCTGGCTCTCACACTCAGGCTGCAGTGTGTTCTGCTCTGCAGGGGCACTGCCATGTAATTGAATGAAGTCTTTAGCATCACAGAGAGGCAGCAGTCTGCTCTGACCTGTAAGGTTCCACTCCTCCAGCTTCTGACGCATGCCTGATTGAGTCACACACACACACACACACACACACACACACACACACACACACACACACAGCCTTCCAAACATCGATTAATCTGTTTACTCACTCAAATTACCTCTCCGACTGTATTTCACAACTCCCTGCTTGGACAGTCTCACAGGTTGTGCCAAAACGATAAAGAGAGAAAAAAATGTTTTGGGCAAACGTGTGACCCTGTGTGCTCAGTGCAGTGCAGTCCGGATGGAACAGCCATCTGTCTGCACTCTGGTCAGGGTCTGAGCTGCAGACACTGCACTGGTTTGCAGAGGATGGAGAGACATAGGGATACACACCAGCCGGCACACACACTAACCAGCCGGCCTGTTTGTATTCTATGGTTACTCATGGCACCAGATTGTGGTAGAACAAAGGAAACCTGGGTCATTCTGGAATGCCAGCATTTACGTGGTCATTCCGGAATACCAGGACTGATGTGGGGATGATGACACATTGTCTCATGTCTAAATGCATGTGTCATTCTTACGCTGTTAATCGTTATGTGTGGTTTCCCATTAGGAATTATGTGGCCATAATTGAATTTAGTGACACTTCATGACACTGAGGGTATGATGAATCACACACACACACACACACACACACACACACTCTGCTACAGTCATCATCCACACACACACACACACACACACACACACACACACACTTACACACACACACTTCTACAGTCATCATCCACACACACACACACACACACACACACACACACACACACACACACACACACACACACACACACTCACACACACACACACACACACACACACACACACAGCCTTCCAAACATCGATTAATCTGTTTACTCACTCAAATTACCTCTCCGACTGTATTTCACAACTCCCTGCTTGGACAGTCTCACAGGCTGTGCCAAAACGTCAAAGAGAGAAAAAAATGTTTTGGGCAAACGTGTAACCCTGTGTGCTCAGTCATCATCCACACACACACACACACACACACACACACACACACACACACTCACACACACACAAACACACACACACACACACACACTCACACACACACACACTCTTCTACAGTCATCATCCACAAACACACACCCACGCACACACACACACAAGAAATGTTTGTTCTCTGGTGATTGTTTATTTCCAGGAGGACTATCACGCTATTGTTAATGAAACCTTGGATGAGTCTTTTGTTATTGTGGTGTGTTTAATAAATGTCTAAAGAAATATTCATATGGGAGAAAGGAAGTCAATCACAAAGAGTGTGTGTGTGTGTGTGAGGGAGAGCGAGAGAGAGAGAGAGAGAGAGAGAGAGAGAGTGAGAGAGAGAGAGAGCGAGAGAGAGAGAGAGAGAGTGAGTGTGTGTGTGTGTGTGTGTGTGTGTGTGTGTGTGTGTGTGTGTGTGTGTGTGTGTGCATGTGTTGGGGGGTTTGTAACTGTAAGGTTGCTGGTTAAAGCCCCACCACTGCCAAGTTGCCACTGTTGGACCCCTCAGCAAGACCCTTAACCCTCAAGTACTCAAGTTGTACTTACATAATTGCAAGTCGCTTTGGATAAAAGTGTTGTAAATGTGTGGGTGTGTGGCTCTCTTGCACATTCAGATCTTGAGAATAAATGACTCTAAATGCTTCCTCTAACCAAGGCCAGTCCAGGCAGCTGGCCTGACCTCTCCGGCGTCTCTGCTTACCAGTTTCATCTTGTCCAGGCACAGAAGGTCTGAATTCCTGCATGGGACCAATTTTAAAGGTGCCCATGAACTTGCCCACAAATGATTGAGGGACAACAGAGAAGTTGTGTTGAGGTGTGGAGGGGACGAGGGCGTGTGACGAGGGGACGAGGGGGGGAGAAGAGAAAGAGAGAGGGGAGCAACATATGGGGGGACAGGAGGACGGGACAAGACTGACGGGACAGGAGGACAGGACAAGACTGATGGGACAAGACTGACGGGACAGGAGGATGGGACAAGACTGACGGGACAGGAGGACGGGACAAGACTGTTGGGACAAGACTAACGGGACAAGACTGACGGGACAGGAGGACGGGACAAGACTGATGGGACAAGACTGACGGGACAAGAGGATGGGACAAGACTGACGGGACAGGAGGACGGGACAAGACTGACGGAACAAGAGGATGGGACAAGACTGACGGGACAAGACTGACGGGACAAGAGGATGGGACAAGACTGACGGGACGAGACTGACGGGACAGGAGGATGGGACAAGACTGATGGGACAAGATTGATGGGACAAGACTGATGGGACAAGAGGACGGGACAGGAGGACGGGACAAGAGGACGGGACAATACTGATGGGACAGGAGGACGGGACAAGACTGACGGGACAAGAGGACGGGACAAGACTGACGGGACAAGACTGACGGGACAGGAGGATGGGACAAGACTGACGGGACAAGACTGACAGGACAGGAGGATGGGACAAGACTGACGGGACAGGAGGATGGGACAAGACTGATGGGACAGGAGGACAGGACAAGACTGATGGGACAAGACTGACAGGACAGGAGGACAGGACAAGACTGATGGGACAAGACTGACGGGACAGGAGGATGGGACAAGACTGATGGAACAGGAGGACGGGACAAGACTGACGGGACAAGACTAATGGGACAAGACTAACGGGACAAGAGGATGGGACAAGACTGACGGGACAGGAGGAAGGGACAAGACTGACGGGACAAGACTAATGGGACAAGACTAACGGGACAAGAGGATGGGACAAGACTGACGGGACAGGAGGACGGGACAAGACTGATGGGACAGGAGGACGGGACAAGACTGACGGGACAAGACTGATGGGACAGGAGGATGGGACAAGACTGATGGGACAGGAGGACGGGAGAAGACTGACGGGACAGGAGGACGGGACAAGACTGATGGGACAAGACTGATGGGACAGGAGGATGGGAGAAGACTGACGGGACAGGAGGACGGGACAAGACTGATGGGACAAGACTGATGGGACAGGAGGACAGCCTTGCGTGGGTATTCCTTACCTGCCAGTGTTGGGGAACTATAGGGCATTTAATGGGGCTGAGAGCCACAGGCCGTGCTAGTGCGGGGGTGGTGTTGATGGAGCGAGAGCTCTAATTGGCTGTGAGGAGGGACCCTTAGCCAACGTGTGGCACTTTGCCTGAAGTTCCAGCTCCTTCAGTGGTACATGCGCAGAGGAGGTAGTGCCAAGATTCACATCAAACCAGCAAAAACACACACACACACACACACACACACACACACACACACACACACACAGACACGTAGAGTGAAGAGCATGCCAGCACAGATGCTGGGATGGAGATGTGCGTGTAAATATAAAACATGTACGTGCGTGTAAATATAACTCATGTATGTGTGTGTGCGTGTAAATATAAAACATGTATGTGCATGTAAATATAAATCATGTATGTGCGTGTAAATATAACTCATGTATGTGTGTGTGCGTGTAAATATAAAATATGTTTGTGCAGGTAAATATAAATCATGTATGTGCATGTAAATATAAATCATATATGTGTGTGTGCATGTAAATATAAATCATGCATGTACATGTGCATATAAATATAAATCATGTATGTATGTATAAATATAAAACATGTATGTACATGTAAATGTAAAACGTATATGTGTATGTGCATGTAAATGTGTATCTGTGTAATCTGTATATTCTGGGATTAGTGGCCAAGCTTTTGAAATGAATGTCAGTATTACACACACCGACTTGTTAGACCCTAAAACAATGTACTGAATAATAACCTAGAGATGACATTCAGAACGTAGCCAGAGACAAGACAGCATGTGGGAATGAGACAATACATGTGGAACACAAATGCTGGGGCAGGTGTGTAAAAACACCCTCCACCCACATCACACACGTGAAACATGAGTTCTGGGGCAGGTGTGCCTTACCATAACCCTAACCCTCTAACCCTTAACCCTCACCCTAACCCTAACCCTCACCCTCTAACCCTTAACCCTCACCCTAACCATAACCCTCTAACCCTAACCCTCTAACCCTTAACCCTCACCCTAACCCTAACCCTCACCCTCTAACCCTTAACCCTCACCCTAACCATAACCCTCTAACCCTTAACCCTCACCCTAACCCTCACCCTCACCCTCATCCTAACCATAACCCTCTAACCCTCACCCTCTAACCCTTAACCCTCACCCTAACCATAACCCTCTAACCCTTAACCCTCACCCTAACCATAACCCTCTAACCCTCTAACCCTTAACCCTCACCCTAACCCTAACCCTCTAACTCTTAACCCTCACCCTCTAACCCTGACCCTAACCCTTAACCCTCACCCTAACCCTCACCCTAACCCTCACCCTCTAACCCTCACCCTAACCCTCACCCTCTAACCCTCACCCTAACCCTCACTCTCTAACCCTCACCCTAACCCTCACCCTAACCCTCACCCTAACCCTCACCCTCTAACCCTCACCCTAACCCTCACTCTCTAACCCTGACCCTAACCCTTAACCCTCACCCTAACCCTCACCCTAACCCTCACCCTCTAACCCTAACCCTCTAACCCTTAACCCTCACCCTAACCATAACCCTCTAACCCTAACCCTCTAACCATAACCCTCACCCTAACCCTTAACCCTCACCCTAACCCTCACCCTCTAACCCTAACCCTCTAACCCTTAACCCTCACCCTAACCATAACCCTCTAACCCTAACCCTCTAACCATAACCCTCACCCTAACCCTTAACCCTCACCCTAACCCTCACCCTCTAACCCTCACCCTACCCCTCACCCTCTAACCCTCACCCTAACCCTCTAACCCTTAACCCTGACTCTAACCCTCACCCTAACCCTGAGCCTAACCCCTAACCCTCACCCTCTAACCCTGACCCTAACCCTCACCCTAACCCTGACCCTGACCCTAACCCTCTAACCCTGACCCTAACCCTCACCCTCTAACCCTGACCCTAACCCTCACCCTAACCCTGACCCTCACCCTCTAAGTCTCACTCTAACCCTCTAACCCTTAATGCCTAACCCTCACCCTAACCCTCACCCTCTAACCCTGACCCTAACCCTTAACCCTCACCCTAACCCTCACCCTCTAACCCTCACCCTACCCCTCACCCTCTAACCCTGACCCTAACCCTTGACCCTCACCCTCTAACCCTAACCCTAACCCTTAACTCTCACCCTAACCCTAACCCTCTAACCCCTAACCCTGACCCTAACCTCTAACCCTGACCCTAACCCTCTAACCCTAACCCTGACCCTCACCCTCTAACCCTGACCCTAACCCTAACCCTCTAACCCTAACCCTGACCCTCACCCTCTAACCCTGACCCTAACCCTGACCCTAACCCAGGTCCAGCTATAGCTCAGAGCCTCTAAATCTCAGCACAGTTGGAGGGAGGGCCTGTGTGTGTCTGGTGGAGTACGAGTGTGAACCATCAGCATCTGATCGTCACGGTGAGCGCACTTGTCCTCTTCTCTCCGCCAGACAGCAGACAACTGACCCCCCCACAGACACGCGTCCCCTCTGCCATGCTGCTGTTTGTCCTTCTCAGTTAACAGCCGAACTTCTTCACTGCTAATTCTTAATACAGTTTCCAGACATACACAAACTCTGCCAGTGTCTGATTCTACATTGTCTGATTCTCTACAGCTCTAGGGCTTTTTGGACATATTTAAATCTCCATTATTGGATGATAACCTTTCAGTTTTAAACATTCCAACGTTATATTTTAATTTTAATGGACCTCATTTCATTCCAAAGGACTGCGAAAGGCTCCAACGTCTCAAACAGAATCTCCCAGCATCTCTCAGCATCTCACTACAGTCGTGCCATGCTCATTATCGCCACGGCAACACACATTCTTGAGTGAAGGGAAGACACAACAGGCAGTGCAGAAATGGTCAGCTGATCAAAGAAGATCTGTTTCACTACTCAGTATGGCACTAACAGGGTATGTTCCTGTAACGGTCCACGCACGTGCACACACACACGCACTGGAAGGAGGCGACGGTCTTACCGGGTTTTGGGTGCGGTCGTGAGCCACTCCTCATGCTTCTCGAATGATATCAAGTAGGCAGCGATCTCCTGCAGACACACAGAAAACAAGCGTGTTTGAGCTTGTGGGTCTACGGCGTCCACACCTGCACTTCTCTGGGCCTGCTGATCACATGAAGAGCCCGCCACGCTCAGAGGAGCCCTTCAGACGGCAGAATCGCAGGGAGGGTGTGTTTAGGGCTGCCACAGGTCTCACGTTTAGCACACTAGCAAGGTGTAAGATCACAGACAGAACATGAGCGTGGACAGAAGCACGGACCAGAGTACAGACGTGCCAGCCCCATGGGGAGGGTTCATCTTGTTAGGTAGAGGGAGAACGAGAGAGAGGGAGAGAGAGAGAGAGAGAGAGAGAGACCTTTCAATTTGCTATTTTTGGTGCCAAAGTCTTACTGATATCTCTCTTGACGTGTTTTACGGTGCTGTAGGTTGTTCTGTACATCACCCTGTTTACCTCCCTTCACTCTGCAGTCTTTGTACAAACTGTTCTGGGCAAAACTTCCTGAAATGATACTGGTAAAAAAACAACGCAGTTTCTGCACAGCGCCACATATGAGGATGAGGAAGGGTGAGGAAGAGTGAAGTAGGGTGAGGAAGAGTGTGTGTCCAGGCTGGGCCTCGGTGCTGGCAGAGAGCTGTAGGTTTCACATGACCTGGTACCAACTGCTTGCTCAAGCAGAGCACACGCCTCTGCTGGAGGACACACCCCTGCTGGAGGACACACCCCTGCTGGAGGACATGCCCCTACTGGAGGACACTCCCCTACTGGAGGACTCGTCCCCCACTGGAGGACACACCCCTGCTGGAGGACACTCCCCTACTGGAGGACTCGTCCCCCACTAGAGGACACACCCCTGCTGGAGGACACTCCCCTACTGGAGGACACTCCCCTACTAGAGGACTCGTCCCCCGAGGGAGGACACGGCCCTGCTGGAGGCCACACCCTCTGCTCCCCCTGCTGGAAGGTGTTGCATCAGCAAGTAACTGAGGGATGAGAGAAGCACTTTAAAAATGCATGTCTGAATAGAAAAGGGTAGGAGTGAGAGAGAAAGAGTGAAAGAAATACAGAAAGAGAGAGAGAGAGAGAGAGAGAGGGAGAGAGAGAGAGAGAGAGAGAGAGAGAGAGAGAGAGAGTGAGATCTGTGTTGGACTATTCTGGTATGCTGGAGGTATTTTATCTAGTGGAGGTTTTAGGGATTGAGTTCATTGATCTAAAGATCAGTGGAGCTCTCAAAGACACACACACACTCACACTCACACACACACACACACACACAGCACTGAAAAAACGCAACATTTGAATTACAGAAGCACACGAGTCAGAAGAGAAAAACTCAACGGTCTCACGCTGAAGCTCACCGCTGTTCCCACTACCACAAAGTCGTCTGTAATTTGACAACATAAGACAATAACTTTAAAGAGACAGACAATGAAGAGACAATAAAGCAAACGTTGAATACCATGTACTGGGGGCTTTGGGGGCTGTGTGTTTGGGGTGTATGGGGAGCTGCGTGTTTGGGGTGTTTGAGGTGTTTGGGGACTGTGTGTTTGGGGTGTTTGGGAGCTGTGTGTTTGAGGTGTATGGGGAGCTGCATGTTTGGGGTGTTTGGGGGCTGTGTGTTTGGGGTGTTTGGGGGCTGTGTGTTTGGCGTGTTTGGGGGGCTGTGTGTTTGGCAGGTTTGGGGGCTGTGTGTTTAGGGTGTTTGGGGGCTGTGTGTTTGGGGTGTTTGGGGGCTGTGTGTTTGAGGTGTATGGGGAGCTGCGTGTTTGGGGTGTTTGGGGGCTGTGTGTTTGGCAGGTTTGGGGGCTGTGTGTTTTGTGGGGGGGGTCTGGTGAGGGGCTTTGTGTATGGGGATGGGGCTGTATGTTGGCAGGGGGGGGGGGTTTGATTGGAATTGGAATTGGCCTCTGCTGAAGTTGGAGGTGGAGCTCTTGGGGTCTCCACACCCCCCTCCAACACCACCCTCAAGCGACAGTGAGCACATGCTCCTCCTCGCTCCTCCTCTCCGTGTTCGGAGCTCTGAGCTGTAGTCGCTGCACAGATCACTTGACAAAGTAGTTTTGCATTGCAATGAAGATGAAGGCCTGCAAACTTCAGCTCTCTGTCAGAGGCCACGCCCCCCCGCCCCCGGGGGCCAGGCAGTGATCCTACCTCAGGCAAGCACGTCTCTCACCTGCAGTTAACCCGACAGGGTGGCTCCATCACCGCTCTGACTGCAGAAGAGACACTCACCCTGTGCTCTCGCCCTCTGCTGGAGTGCCTGAAGTGCAAAAACTCCTCAAAGTGTTCTTTAAACTACAGTGTGTGGGGGGGAGCGGAGCAGGCACCTGGGAGAGAGGTTTAGGGTTATGCCTCCAGAAGGCGTCTGTCTCCTTCTCTCGCACCTTTAATGCCAGTTGCTCGACTTCATGAAATGTAAATTGACCTGGTGAGGTGAGCAGCTCTTAGAGAACCCGTCTCGCCCAGGAAGGAGACGTCAGCACCTCAGCGGCAGGTGCCTTCTAAAGGCCGGCGCTGTTCCCGAGAGCACATGCGGGAGAAGGCACGGCCCTCCGCCATGCTGCCACATTCCGCCGGCTGAGTTCCTGGTCTGGAGCGCCGGCAGCTCTTTGAGGAACATCTCCGCTGATGTGATGAAGGGCATGTGGAAGCAGAGGTGAGCACAGCTTTGTATCCTTCATGTGAGTTAGCCTTGAGCTAAGAAATCGTCAGGGCAACAGAAAAGTGAGCTGCATATGCTGAATCCTGAGTCGGAGAATTTTCCTGAACGCGGTGAGAGCATCAACAACGCCGAGCGCTCCGAACACAGACGCCATGGTCCCTGCTGCCGTTTACTGGATAAGTGGCTTCTGCATTGCGTTTTGGGTTTCAAACACAAGCAGAAGTCTCTGTGCTGATCCGTTCCCTCAGGCAACACCGGAGGGAAAGCCGAACCCTAACCCTAACCTCCTCACTCTGCCGGAGGGTCAGGTGTGGCTGGAATGTGGCTGCGTTTCTTCCGATCGCTCCCGTTCCTGAAAATCTCCATTAGGCCTCTGACTCCTGCTGCATTTCAAAACGAGCACCAATTGTCCAAACCGCCAGGCCTGGTGACCCCTCAGATCCCAGTCATCTCCCGATTACACATCCCCACCCCGAGGAGAGGGCCCAGGGCCCGGGGTCTAAGGGAGGCCCTGACCCTTCTATAAACACCACATGACCAACATGACCACTCGAAGAAAGATTTCTAACCCCTCTCAGCCCCTGTTTCATCTGCGCTCACATCAAGGATACTGAGTGGCTGGGTTTCAAATATTTCCCAGTGTCCTCGAGTATGAGTGGTTGTGACGGTCAGTCTGATTAAAATGGAGGGTTGATCTTCACTCTCCACATTTACCAGGAAGGAGACGTAGTGGAGGGCGGAGGAGTCCCACCTCAATAATCAGAAACCAATTCACCATCTCATTCTTTTACATTTTCTCCGCCCACTCAGTCAAGGACAAATCACAGAATTACAGGAAGTAAATTGACACTTCACTTTAAAAAGAAGAAGAGGAAATTGGGTCATTAATCATATGTCTCACAGTCCCCACCCAGTACCAAACCTGTCCATGGATACACACACACACACACACACACACACACACAAACACACACATACACACACACACACACACAGATACACACAGACACCTACATACACACACACACACAAACACACACACACATACAGACACCTACACACACAAAAACACACACACACACACAGACACCTACACACACACACACACAAACACACACACACACACGTTTGTGTGCCCACTCTAACCTGTCTGTGTGCTCACTCTAACGTGTCTGTGTGCCCAGTCTATCCTGTCTGTGGGTGGGGATCGGGGGTTAAAAGGTCGAGTGTGGTGACCCTTTGGTCATCAAGACCCCTCCAGGCTGACCTTAGCTGACCTGAGAAGTGAATCATATGGAGTCTCTGTTTTAAACACAAACAGCGTGAACTAAAGGTTCCGTATGTGGGCGGTGTGAGGTCTCAGAGTTAGTATTTGTAAAGTGGACAACACCCCTCAAGCACCTCGAACACCTCGAACACCTCAAACAATTTGAACACCTCAAACATCTCTAAACACCTCGAACACATTCAAACAGCTCAAACACTTCAAACACCTCGAACACCTCAAACACACCAAACACCCAAAGCACTCCGAAAACGCTGAATACCTCAAACACTTTCAAACACATCAAACACCTCAAACACTGTAAACACCTCAAACACCTCGAACACATTCAAACACTTAAAACACCTTGAAAATGTCGAACACCTTGAACACATTCAAACACCCGCAGAGCTTCAACCAGCTGTGAACCTTGTCGACCTGCTCACGGGAAACGACCCTCGTCCTACGGCGCTCGAAAATGTCAAACGTGCATGTTTGGTGCACAGGCAACACAGGGCTGCATGTGCCTGGCGTGTCCTTGGCGTGTCCTTGGCGTGTGCTTGGCGTGTGCTTGGGGTGCGGCGGCTTCAGACTAGCAATGTCCAATTGGGCTTATTAATATTAATGAGGCGATGGGCTCCGGGTCGATCAGGAGGCGGAGTTGCAGCTCGGGTGGAGCAGGAGGCGGAGCTCAGCTTGGATGCTAGGCAGGCTTGTTCAAAGCTCTGCCCCTGTTCTCTTCATCTGGCTCCGCCCACCACCCCTCCGACACCAGGGCAGTAGCTCACATTCTCAGGGCTAAAGCCGTCGTCTGCAACCTGGGCGATACATCACGCAGGGCATGATTGGCGATCGATAGAGCATCCTAGAGGAGATACTGGACTCCTGTCTCCACGGCGACCCTGCGGGCCTGGAGCAGGCCCGTCCGGAGGAAAAGGCTGCTGTCATGGCACTTCCTCACAGTGCTTTGTTCTTTGTTGGTTCTTGACTGCTTTTGTTTCATTCTAATCATTTCTGTGACTTTTCTCTCTCTCTCTCTCTCTCTCTCTCTCTCTCTCTCTCTCTCTCTCTCTCTCTCTCATCCCTTTCACTACTCTGTCCGTGTGTTTTATGGGCTGTGTGCACTCCCAGTACTTATAAGGAAAATTTGTGATTGGTGAGGAGTGGAAGGGGAACACAGGGGAAGGTGTCGTAGGGGGAGGTGCCCTGGGGGGAGGTGTCGTAGGGGGAGGTGCCCTGGGGGGAGGTGTCGTAGGGGGAGGTGCCTGAGGGGAGGTGCCTAGGGGGAGGTGTCGTAGGGGGAGGTGCTTGGGGGGAGGTGTCGTAGGGGGAGGTGCCCTGGGGGGAGGTGCCGCTTACAAAGGTTGTTTGTCTCATGTCAAAGTGTCAAGGCTGCTGCCTTTCTCTGATAAAAATGGATCCTTTGATAGTGAGACAGACAGAGAGGGACAGACACAGACACAGAGACACAGAGGCTGGGAGAAACTGAGCCGAGGAGGACCAGGTATTAGTAAAAATATCCCCGTGATTGAGGATAATGGTCTTCTGTGTGTGTGACTGTGGTGGCTACAGTTTTCCATATGAGGTGAGATCAGGTGCTACCTGTCAGGTCTCCCATATTCGTGGGACGTAATGAAACGCTCCCTGTAGCAGAAATGTTCACACTGACTGCGTGTTTGATGACGGCCTGCTACATACTGTCTCCACTTTCATTCTCTTCTTTACATTTCTGTCACACTTGCTGATCAAAACTTTTACCACATCTAGTGAATCATGTTAAGAGGTAATTTGACAAATTAGTCAGAAGCTCTGGTTAAAAATCAAACCCCACAGACACAGACGTTGGATTCCCTCAAACCGCCTCGCTGTCTCTGCAATTTTGCCCTAATCGCACAGACCCTAAAAGTTTTTTTTAAATTTGTTTTGAACTTTTCCACTTGTTAAACCATCCCCCCACTGCGTGCCCCCCCGTGCACACTCATGCAGTAAATAGCTCCCACACCTCCCAGCGCGTGAGCGAGACTGATAGCGACTGCAGTTAATAGCTGCCTCGACGGATTAATTAAAAACACAAAAGCAAAACAGGAAGTGCACGGCGTTGGATAAAGGGGGTGTGAAGACCGCCAGGCTAAAGCGTGTGGGGCGGCAGTTATGGAGCTGAGCTCTCCAAAGTCAGCTCCATCACAGTGGTGCCTGAAACACTGCCCGACAGAACAAAGGAGAAGAGTGTGGTGATGTGGTGAGACACTGGACAGGGGCCGTGCAGGGGCCGCATCCCCGCAGGTGCATCTAGGAGCTCGGCCCTGGAGGAGGAACGGTGATGGAGCGCTCCGGAATCCAGAATGACGCATCCTCCATTCCCAACTCACCCGGGATCTGCTCCAGGAGCAGGGAGGACAGCTCGGCTGTGCCAGCAATGGCGGATTGACAGCACAATGGGATGTGAAGCTTCCGCACAGTGTCATGGCAAGGCTCGGAACTCCAGATCAGGGTGGCTTCTCAGGGCTTTTGTACTGGTGTGACACACACCCACACACTGTAAGTGAGCGTATATCTGCACCTGTGTGTGTGTGTGCGTGCGTTGTGGATAGGCTCATCCTCGGATACCCTCATCGTTGCAACCCCTGCCACGTTTCAGAGATCACACGGTAAGCGTTTGACTGTAAGATGCATCCAGCTCCCCATCGAGGCAGCCAGCCGCCCCCCAGCGGCTATATGGATCCGGCAAGGCTGAGTGTGTCATAGCCTCTCGAAATGCCCAACCGTCACACTTGACGCTTGCTGGGAGGGACGAGAGAGGGGTGAGGAGAGTGAGGAGTGAGGAGAGTGAGAGGTGTGAGGAAAAAAGATCAGAGTCTCCTGAAAGCAGTGGAGCATTCTAATGTCAGCTGACCCCAGGGAGCTCCATCCAGACACTGCAGACACAGGAGAGGGAGGTCAAATGCTGATCTGGATGACAGGGGGGACTACCACAGTGAGGAGCAGAGATAGGCCCTGCGACCCACTCACCAGTAGAACTCACGCACCAGACTGGGCTCCACTCCACCCTGCACGTCCTAATCCTCCAAACAGAACCTCCCTACCAGGTTACTACACATCTCTGGGTTATTTACGCTTTGCTTCTCGGGGAAGGAGGCTTTCAGTGAACACAAGACAACACAGTCCTGGTGAACATGACATATCACAGCCCTTGTGAACATGACACAACACAGTCCTGGTGAACATGACATATCACAGCCCTCGTGAACATGACACAACACAGTCCTGGTGAACATGACATATCACAGCCCTCGTGAACATGACACAACACAGTCCTGGTGAACATGACATATCACAGCCCTCGTGAACATGACACAACACAGTCCTGGTGAACATGACAGATCACAGCCCTCGTGAACATGACACAACACGGCCCTTGTCGGACACCCTCGGTGCACTCAGGATACCCTGAAACAAAGCCTGACCTCATCAACTTTATCTGCACTCTGGCTGCACACACAGAACAGTGCAGACATGCTTTCCAAGCCAGCCCACAGAGAATGACATACACACAGACTCCTGGACTACGCTGGTTAGACAGCAGCATACTGTGCTAAGCCATGTAGCAATATTAGCATTAGTTAGTTTTAGGAGCAGTATTGTTTATAATCTGGGACGTGCAGTAAGTCCAAGCAGAAGACAGAGTCACGTTTCCGCTGTGTCTCGGTAACGAGGCTGGCAAACACACACTTGAACTGCAGGTGTTAAGGTTGTAAACAAACCCTTTTGTCTGGAATTTGAAGAGCAGAAGAGTTTGGAGTGAGACGTGCGGAACGATGCGCTTCCATGTCCAGGGACACAGCGCCACACCAAACACGCTGCTGTGATATTATTAATACATCACGCAACTTCAGACACGCAGCCAAACTGGAAACAGGCCTTGAGCTCAGGTTACCTCCGCCATTTAGCAAAAGATCTGGAGAAATGCTTGTAAGAAAATCTGCAAATAAATAAATAAATAAATAAATAAGGTTTTGAGAGAAATTATGAATTTTGAAGTGAGCAGCAGTGAGTGTGCAAAGAGAGAGAGAGAGAGAGAGAGAGAGAGAGAGAGAGAGAGAGAGAGAGAGAGAGGGGCCTTGTATCACAGCTCAGCTGTGATCACACACACACACACACACACACACACACACACACACACACAGCTCACACCGTATTAGCAACATACACACAGACAACATTCAGTCAACACCACACACACACACATACACACTCACAGCTCACACCGTATTAACAACATACACACAGACAACATTCAGTCAACACACACACACACACACACACACACACTCACACACTCACAGCTCACACCTATTAACAACATACACACAGACAACATTCATTCAACACTATAACACCACACACACACACATACATAAACACACCCACAGCTCACACCGTATTAACAACATACACACAGACAACATTCAGTCAACACACACACACACACACACACACACACACACACACACACTCACACTACACACACACACACACACACACACACACACACACACACATACACACACAGCACCATAAATGTTTGAAGATCATATTGTACTGGACATGAATAAGTGATGTGTAGATAAATGCAGGTGTCATGTCCACATGACCCCAGTCATTAAACAGACGCCAGAGCGCGTGGTAATCCAGAGTCTCCTTCCAGTGGAGACAAAAGATGAAAAACGCTCTTTATCGCGTCCTCGCTCTGTGATTCCCCCGTCAGGGTAAAGTGTTTGCCGCGCTTGGAGACATCTCTCTCCTCAACAACATAGTCCCTCGCGCGCCCTTTCAGCAATTCTGACGCTTTTGCCGGTGGCGAATATTCAGCTTGTGTTTGG
>NC_049554.1:15090837-15095837 GCF_013358815.1 Electrophorus electricus | reverse complement strand
CCTTATTTAATTAGCGGCTGAGATGCAGGAGTGCAGGGTAGGGGGTTTGTTGGCCAGCGCCGGAGGCGGACGTGCGCGGACCGTAACGTGAGTGGAATGGCTGGCAGTCTTTCACGGTCCGGGCCGGAGCACAAAGGCAAAGCAATGGTGTCATTTAACAGCCATTAAAACACAAACGGCGTGTCTGGTCCCCCCTCTGTGAACATCAGAGCAGCGAATGTGTTTAATGTCCTTGAGATGCGACTTGGAACGCGCTGAGCAGTATCCCTCCTCTCTGGGACGCTGTCTGATCACTGCTGGAGTGACATTTTAATGAACAAAGATGTCCATCCATGCTCCCCGGGGGGGCGAGAGGCGCAGGCCGATCAGGGGTGGGGGGTTTCGGGCTCCTCTCAGCTCCGCTCCCCCCGTAACGCCAGCGGAGAGCACCAGGGATGAAGATAAGGATGAGGAGGAAGACAGCAGAGTTGGCGAACGTGACGGGCAGATTAAGGTCTAAGATTAGCTCCGCCTCCTTGCTGAGAGGAACGCGTGCGAGGCGCTCGCCCCTTCATCTCACGTGGGGGTGCGGGCTCTCGTCTGGGTGTCACGGCAGTCGGCTCTGCCGCTGAGGAAGACCTCGCGGCCGATGCTGTCGTGCCAGGACGGCCCCCCTGGTTGGCAGGACCATGCTTGTACACACTCACGAAGGAGGAGATCTACCCACGCCTCACTGAGCGGGAACCCACACCAGCCACCTGTACACTTCGTGCTGAGTCACTCCTATGTTACGTGATGAGTCACCTCTATGCTATGTGCTGAGTCATCTCTATGGTATGTGCTGAGTCACCTCTACATTACATGATGAGTCACATCTACGGTATGTGCTGAATCACCTCTATGGCCGCAGACCTTGAGGCGTGCAACAAGTGCACTCCACTCCACATGTGCTCAGGACCCCTGCTGAGCGGAACTGCCTTTGAACATGCCTGTCACAAAGTATTCAAGCTCACCACAAAAAGGGACCTATTTTACACACACACACACACACACACACACACACACAAATGCATCAACTGCTTCAAAAAAGAAAAGAACAGAACAGAACAGACAAAGCCAGTGCAGGTCCTTTAAACATCGACGCCTTGAATCTCCCTGCAGTGCGATGTTGAGGGACGATAAGAGACGAACTGAGACAGTCCCATGTGTGGTGTCTTACCCAACGCACTTGTCCTGCTCGAGAGCTGCACGTCTGCTGTACATTAAGTCCTCTGTAATTTGCAGTTAATTGAACTTTTTGGTTAAAATATTAAAGGCTTTTTCTATGTCTGCAAGCCTGGGTTAAATAATAGGTTAACATTTTTACTGCCCGTCTCGCTCTGATTGCAATTTTTTTCCCCTCTCGTGATTGTTTGCAAGGAAATGAAGATTCAAAGCTTGAATGAGAATTAAAATCTAATCTGAGCGCTCCAGGCTGGTGTTCAGTGATGAGCCAATGGTTCTGCATCACTAACACCACCCTCCTCCGCCCTGCTCCGCCCTCCTGCTGCCCCGTTACACCCAAACACACGCTCTGGTCCGGTCCCTCTTCTCTCTCCACTTATCTACTTCCATTAGCTCTCGGTGGCCTCTCCTGCTCGGCTGTGCTGACGGTTTCTTGGACACACAAGCCCCCGGTTTTTCTGAGCTCATCTGTCATTCATAGCGGCTGATTAATTCCAGCACATGGCTCTTTTCCCAGACCCCGCCTCGGAATCAGCCAATCCCAACGGAGTCTTTTCTCCCCTTTCCAACATGAGCGTTTTGGCAGGGAACAGCCAAAACCGAAGACTGAAGACGGTGTCTGCCTTTAGCATTAACACTCGGGCATTTCTGCTTTGGTAGACGGACTAATCACGAATGCTACACCCTCACTGCACACTTATTTATGCTTTCTAGGGGAAGTTAGCAGAACCACAGGAGAACCACAGAGAGAACCATACAGAGAACCTCCTGTAGTTCGTAGGTATGAGGTGGGTGTTTCTGATGGAGGGTCTTTATGATGGAAGGTCTTTATGATGGAGGGTCTTTATGATGGAGGGTCTTTATGATTGTGCGTGTTTCTGATGGAGGGTCTTTATGATGGAGGGTCTTTATGATTGTGTGTGTTTCTGATGGAGGGTCTTTATGATGGAGGGTGTTTATGATGGAAGGTCTTTATGATTGTGTGTGTTTCTGATGGAGGGTCTTTATGATGGAGGGTCTTTATGATTGTGCATGTTTCTGATGGAGGGTACCAGACACCTCCAGCACTAGTGAGAACAGCCACCATTAGCAAACCACCCACATTCACAGTCAAATCACGCGCCCGAAGTGCTTAATCTGATCATGTTGAAGAGGAAGATGAATCAGGTGTTGGTCAGTCAGGGAAACAGATGGTGACAACCCCCCACCCCTACCCCAACCGCCACCCGATGGGCTGTACGCAGAGAGAGCCAGCGTCGCCCACGCGGCCCACCCGGCCCACCCGGCCCTCTGGAAGACACAAGGGCAGATGGCATCGGCCCTGCAGACAGCAATACATCTGAGATGAAATATTCAGCTCCACCTCTGGAGGGAGAGGGCGTGGCCTCCTGTTCTTCAGCGTTAATCTTTCATCAGTACCCTCGGGTGGAGGTGCTAGTGGAGGTGGGGGGCTGTGCATCCTGGCACAGATCACAAACGTTCAGTGCAGAAGCCACACAAGGTAGCGACAGGGTTAGCGGCCTGTAGACGCACACGTGGATCTTGAAAAACATGCTCATGTCAAACACTGCATTTAACATGCGTGTCATATTAGCCCACTACGTTAAGTCTTGCTCTACAAAAATCAAACTCAAATAGTCCTGAAAAATGGCCAATTCTGTGGCCGTGGCTAAAATGTAAACACGTAAATATGTAAACAATTCATGAAAAGCAAGAGCTTGGCATGTAAAGTCTTTTTTATCAACAAAGGTGACTGCTGTCGCTAATACACACGTTGATCATCCTCTGACCTTTCTCACAAATGCTAAACCATCTGACTGCAGCATAATGTGACAATCGTGGACTGAGATCACAACTACATTTCCCAGAATGCCCCGGTGTAACTCTCACAGGGGTAGGTTTAATGGAGAGCCTCATTAACCTTGGGGAGTTGTTTTAAATGCCAGTAGTTTTAGCTGACACCACAAAAGGGTTGCAGAAAATGAATCTCTCCTCTCACTGCTGCATGCAAATTGCTTTCTCAAAAGGAAATGACTTCCCACGGGCTGAATGCTATTAATCTAAATTCTCTGGTCGTCAAATTGCTGCACATTATAACACATATGAAACAGCTTACGATGTTTATATGGAATGACATTCCATTATGGCATAAAGGCATGTTGTCACCCTCAGTCTCCTGGTGCACAGGAAGTCATCACTTTCTTGAGCAGTAATTTGGTTCCGTACACTGTATTTACTGCTGTGTTGTTCAGGGCTATTTTGGCTATGCATACATGAATGACGTTACACTGACGTGTGTGTGTGTGTGTGTGTGTGTGTTATACAATCGCAGTATATGGATTTTACAAACTGAATTCCATACAGCAGGATGAACAGAAAGGCATGGACAGGCGAAACTTCAAGTGGGAACTCACACTTTTTCAACAAGGATTCGGACTTTCGGCATCTCAGACAGCGACGTTGCGCTAGTGCCTGAGGAGGCATGTTGGAGGTGGGTGGAGACAAGAGCAGCCAAGCCACGCCCCCCGTGTCTGGCCTGCTCCGGCACTGGCAGCAGGGTGGCTTAATTAGATTACCGTGGAAACGCGACTGGTTGAATGATCCATCGCATGGTACACCTGTGCCCCGCTGGGACACGTAGCGACAGGTGCTCGCTGTTTCCAGCTGATAAGATGCCGCTGACAAACATGGAGAATATGATGATCTCAAAAACAGCTCAGTGAACGACCCACAAACAAGGGCGTAGCTGCGCTACATAACACACTGATCCAGGTTTAATGCTTTTAAACGTCTAAGGTGAATGTGGAGAGAGGAAAGTGGACCAAACCAGGGCTGACAGCTACAGCCCAATCAAAGCACATGCGTGTAGTACAGCCAGCAGCAGGGCAGGGCCGTTATCACCACCTCCCTCAGAGCCCCATCTAGCACTCATCACGGCCCCCGGGTGCAAAGGGCCTGCCCTCGTCCCCCGGGCCCCAAGGGACCCCTGCCCCAGCGGGGCGGACGAGGCAAGTGTTTAACCCCCCTCGCCCTTCCATTACACGCCAGGCCGGTCGGCCCCGCAGTTAAAACAGACGAGAGTGCTGCAATGTCCTCTGTTTGCCTTGCAGACTTTACTGAGGGCCTGCTAGAAAGTCCTTGCTGAGGTATCCATTAATAGCCCCAGTGGACTGGCTGGGAGTGGGAGAGACACCTGTCTTTACAGGATAGAGACACCTTTTCATAACTCCAGTGCATAGTGTCCATTTAGGACATCAGTCCTCAGGCAGTGTGAACTGACAGAAAGCTTTGTGTTTTCACACGTTCACAGCATTCCAAAGTTCAGCTTGTCTGACGTGTAAATCCATTTGCTTGTCTTTTCTTGAAGCAGATTCTGTCCCTGGCCTATTACCATGGCAACTGCGGGGTCTTGTGTTGACACATTGTGATTCAGCACAAAGCAGGAAGCATCCTTCTGAGAGAAAGTGCTGGCTTGTAGTTTTTTAGAGAATGAGAAATCAAGAATCAGGAATCAAGAATGAAGGTGAAAGTTATAAAAAAGCAAAAATGGTGAGTGTGGATTTTAGGAGGAACAGAACTTCAAATCAGGCAGAAGAACACTCTGAGGGGCAGCAGAATGCTCTGTGGGCAGGCAACTTCTGTTTATTTATATTTAAACAATTTAGCTTCCTCTGACATGGCAATTCCATGGAGACCCACAGTGGTGGCACTACAGGGACGCTCCCATATTTGCGATCATTGATCTGGTTTAATCAGACTGACCAGGCTGGTGAACATCATCTCCTGAGCGCATCCTT
>NC_049554.1:15083337-15085837 GCF_013358815.1 Electrophorus electricus | reverse complement strand
CCTCTCTTATCCACGAGGGAGGAAGGCAACAAAAAAAAAAAATCACAATTGCCTGGAAAAATCCGGAATGTGATGGATCATTCTCCTGCTTGTGTGGACTTTTTTTTGGAGCCCGATGAGTCAGGCTCGGTTAAGTTTGGCCTGCAAACACAATGCTGCCTTAAAAACACAGAGCACAAGAGGACAAGTAAGCTGGCCGTGGTTACACACGGGAAGGTCCTGCAGAGGTCTGAGACGGACATCCACCCAGTCAGACATCCACCCACTCAGGCATCCACCCACTCAGACATCCACCTGCTCAGAGGTCTGACACGGACATCCACCCACTCAGACATCCACCCACTCAGAGGTCTGACACAGACATCCACCCACTCAGACATCCACCCACTCAGAGATCTGACACGGACATCCACCCACTCAGACATCCACCCCACTCAGAGGTCTGACACGGACATCCACCCACTCAGACATCCACCCACTCAGAGATCTGACACGGACATCCACCCACTCAGACATCCATCCACTCAGAGTTCTGACATCCACCCACTCAGGCATCCACCTACTCAGAGTTCTGACACAGACATCCATCCCACTCAGACATCCACCCACTCAGAGGTCTGACACGGACATCCACCCACTCAGACATCCACCCACTCAGAGGTCTGACACGGACATCCACCCACTCAGACATCCACCCACTCAGAGGTCTGACACGGACATCCACCCACTCAGACATCCACCCCACTCAGACATCCACCCACTCAAACATCCACCCACTCAAACATCCACCCACTCAGACATCCACCCACTCAGAGATCTGACACGGACATCCACCCACTCAGACATCCACTCACTCAGAGTTCTGACATCCACCCACTCAGGCATCCACCTACTCAGAGTTCTGACACAGACATCCATCCCACTCAGAGGTCTGACACGGACATCCACCCACTCAGACATCCACCCACTCAGACATCCACCCACTCAGAGATCTGACACGGACATCCACCCACTCAGACATCCACCCACTCAGAGTTCTGACATCCACCCACTCAGGCATCCACCTACTCAGAGTTCTGACACAGACATCCATCCCACTCAGACATCCACCCACTCAGAGGTCTGACATCCACCCACTCAGACATCCACCCACTCAGAGGTCTGACACGGACATCCACCCACTCAGACATCCACCCCACTCAGACATCCACCCACTCAAACATCCACCCACTCAGACATCCACCCACTCAGAGATCTGACACGGACATCCACCCACTCAGACATCCACCCACTCAGAGTTCTGACATCCACCCACTCAGGCATCCACCTACTCAGAGTTCTGACACAGACATCCATCCCACTCAGAGGTCTGACATGGACATCCACCCATTCAGACATCCACCCACTCAGAGGTCTGACACGGACATCCACCCACTCAGAGGTCTGACACAGACATCCACCCACTCAGACATCCACCCCACTCAGAGGTCTGACACGGACATCCACCCACTCAGACATCCACTGCACTCAGACATGCACCCACTCAGACATCCACCCACTCAGAGATCTGACACGGACATCCACCCACTCAGAGTTCTGACATCCATCCACTCAGACATCCATCCCACTCAGGCATCCACCTACTCAGAGTTCTGACACAGACATCCATCCACTCAGACATCCACCCACTCAGAGGTCTGACATGAATATCCACCCACTAAGCCATCCACCCACTCAGAGGTCTGACACAGACATCCACCCACTCAGACATCCACCCCACT
The DNA here is from genome assembly GCF_013358815.1 of Electrophorus electricus. NCBI lineage: Eukaryota > Metazoa > Chordata > Actinopteri > Gymnotiformes > Gymnotidae > Electrophorus > Electrophorus electricus. Next base: position 15,084,056 of record NC_049554.1, on the reverse strand, counting down.
CAGAGTTCTGATACAGACATCCACCCACTCAGACATCCACCCACTCAGAAGTCTGACACGGACATCCACCCACTGAGACATCCACCCACTCAGACATCCACCCACTCAGACATCCACCCACTCAGACATCCACCCACTCAGACATCCATCCACCCACTCAGAGGTCCAACAGCTTCATCACTAAACCAGGACCCCACAGGTTTTTTCTTGGTTTCTTGGTTTTCTATTGTATCTGCCTTGTTACCAGTAATGGCTGCAACTAGCCATGACTTGGGCTCAAAAATGCTGTAGTGTGTGACAGCGCACACACATACACACACACACACACACACACACACACACACAGTTTGCCTCCATCTCTGACTACAGCTACCTCAGTGTTTATTTTAATCGAGGCTCCAGTCAACAGGAGACACTGGATCACTGTGAGAAAACAAACCAAACCCAAAATAGAGGATCTGACCCAAGAAAACTGAAACAGCGCTTCAAAACAAACAAGATAAAAAGACATCTGCTTTGATTACATGAGTTGTGTTTGATTACATGAGATGTGTTTGAGTAGATGAGTTGTGTTTGATTAGATGAGTTGTGTTGTGTTTGTTTAGAGGAGTGTTTGATTACATGAGTTGTGTTTGATTAGATGAGTTGTGTTGTGTTTGATTAGAGGAGTGTTTGATTAGATGAGTTGTGTTTGATTAGATTAGTTGTGTTTGAGAAGA
>NC_049554.1:15068337-15075837 GCF_013358815.1 Electrophorus electricus | reverse complement strand
AGGTGATAAGGAGTCCAGGCCAGCGCCCATGGAGGAAGAAACAAGACCTTAAGACATAATGAATCGGTGTGTGTGTGTGTGTGTGTGTGTGTGTGTGTGTGTGTGTGAGAGGCCAGAAACAAAAGCTGAAGGACAGGCCAGACGGGTCCAGGGAGACGGGAGCTTCACTCCTGTGAGGTACACCATGGCGGAGCATCTTCATTAGGTCGCCTTGTGCAACAAAATCCAATTTCAGACAGTTAGTAAGAAAAACGCTTCATTATGCGTAAAACACGGACAGGAGACGCTGCTCTGGTACTTAATTTACAGATGAAAATATGGATGACTTATTTCATTCCATCATAAGATTAGAAACCTCAAACATGGCAGGTATTAAAGGGAAAACACATCCACTGCTGGCATGTCTTGGAAACGGAACTCTTAGCAAAACAATTTGTTAGGATTAAAATGAAGATTAATGAATAGCGCAGATGCTGGGAATCTCGGTTGGCTGATCCGCATGGGGGGAGCGGCAGCTGTGGAAACGCCACGGCAAACCAGCGCGGGAAACCAGCGCGGGAAAACAGCGCAGGAAAACAGAGAAACAAAGAAACATGGATGTTTCGCAGAGGGGCCGTATCCACCCCATCTAACCCCAAACTTAAAACAGTCCCTGCTCCTCCGCAAATTTCCTTCTGTGCGTCCTTGAAATTCCAGAGGATCCACAAGAACGTCCCTGGTGTCCGTGCTCCGCACACACCTCACTGCTTTAGTGCAGCCTCCACGAACAGGAGCAACGGACTTTCTTGGCCCGAAGACGCGTTTGATGTTACCAGGTGGGTGTGTACGTTTGCCAGCGCAGCTGTTTTGAATGTGTCAATCACTGGAACCGTCTGCTGTGCTCCACGTTTAGTTGGCGGTCTCTCATTCTCTCCAACATCTCCTTCGCAGACAAAACCTTTAGATCCTGCATGACCTCAGCCAATTAACAGCTCCCTTTAACTATCAAAAACCGGGCAGAGGCTTACCTGGCCTACAGGAACGTTGACTCCGGCAGTCTATCCCATGTGCCATGCTGACAGCAAGAGCAATCATCTACTGGCTGGCGTTCCTGCTTCGTTAGCCTACAGCGCCAGGCAGCTGGTATAGCGGCCACCTGCTCAGATCCAAGGGATTCCTCTTTGGAAGTTCTCCTCGACTTAAGGATTTCTCGGAAACACAGCGAGCGTGGCTGTGGTGCGGTTACGTAAATGTCTCCCGTCCTCGTCCAGGTTGGACGCCCACCTGGAATGGCCAGGCGGACTCCTTTCAGAGCTGTGAGTGGCTCGAGCTCACTGAGTCATGCAGGCCCACACACACCTCATCTTCTCCATCACCCCAGAACCACTTCAAACCATCCAGCCCACCGACACTCCAAACAGCCTCCCTCCATAATAATCCACTTACATTCCTGGAGCTAGCGGTAAGGACCAGCCACCGAGCAGGTGCTGAAGGATCTGTGGTTCTAGACGAATTGGATCATCATTTAATCAGCAAACTATCACTTGTCAAGTGCAAAGACGATCTTAAATTATTGATATCCCAAAAATACTTAAAGTACGGAATCTGGTTTTTATTCAGTTTTCTATTCCGGGTTTATTCAGCCTGTGAAGTTGCCTGATTGGCACTCTTTTGCTTAAATTGAACAAAGACCAAATTCACTGGATTCCATAAAAGGAGGCTGGGAGAGAGATTGGATCACTCTTGCATGGACTCTTTCCACTTCATGTTTGCATCTCTCCTTCTCACTTTCCGTAATCTCACCTTCCATAAACTCATCCCTGCCCTCTCCTCTCCCTCTCATATTCCTGTATTCCCACAGAGATTCCTCAGAGCTGAGACACATTACCACTTTTCCCCGTTCTCTTCAAAGGAGCCATATAGTCTCACACACATACACACACACGCACACACACCAGAGAGCGCTAACCCACCCACACAGCCCTGAAGGCCACAGAGCAGACAGGACATCAGAGACACCAGCGCCCCCCACTGGAGGCACGGCTGCTGAAGTAGAAAATTCAGCCTCAGCTCCCTGCAAAGTCCTCTGACTTCCACAGCTCCGCTCATGTAACGCTCCGATATTAATGCTGCACGCTGGCTAGCAGGACAGGGGCCATATTTCCAGCTTCACCCTTGACAGACATATGAGGAGGCATAATCTGGGAAAAAGAAGGGGAATAGAAATCCAGCGTGGCAGATGACCTTTAGATGAAGAGGTCATCTCTCTCAGGCTCGTCTGTCTGCCCAAAGGACCAGGGGGCCGGCGCAGAACGCGCCATCTCAGACAGGCGGGGTGTCAGAGCAGGCTGTGGCTGAATGTGCTGTCAGGTCTCAATAACAGTTTGTGCTGTGCGAAACCTCAGTGCACATCAGCTGTTTATGAGCGCAGCTCTCTGGAGTGACTCACTCCTCCTCTCACACCTCAGAAAAAACGAAGGCAAGCGTCTTCGGGCTTCATGTTTAATACTCCGCCCCTCCCCCGTAGCCCTGAGCAGTCGTAAATCTAAGTCACGGCACACAGTAGGTCGACACCGCTAATTGATACGGCTTTCACCGCAGTGCGGAGCTCATCTTGGCGGGGTGCTCTGCGTCCCGGCATCCTGATCCAGCTCCGCCCTTTAGGACAGACACTGGCGGGAGGCTGTGGCACGCCGAGACTGCTGGGATGAGACCGGTGTTAGTCACGGCCCCAGAACCCAAGCAAGGCACCCGGGTCTCGGATCCCTCTCAGACTTTCCTAAACACACCCCCCTTCCCGCGATGAGTCAGGAACGCCTCACTGTCTTAGACGGTTCTAATCGTGGAGACGAGTCCAGGTGACATGAAGTAAGAGTCACCTGTGCAGTTGGCTAGTTAGGATCACACCACGGGATGGTTTTTCGGGATGCTGTTCCCATCACTCCCCCATGCTGACGTCACTCCAGACCTGCTGGCTCTCTTCCCTGATCCATTTTCATTTGGGTAAAAAAAACTTCGACAGAAGGGGAGCAGTGTTGGTGGGTGTGTGGAGCACAAGCAACCTGTCAGGTGGCTCTGTTCTCCAAGAAACCAGGGGTGGAGAAGAGGGGAGGAGGGTGGAGGTGCGTGTCAACCACTGCTCCTGTTCTGGGAGAAGCCCCTTCCAACATTTCTCGCCTGTCATCTCGGGGCCCGTTTAACGGACTGACTTCTGGTGGGCACCGAGTGCCTCAGGGCAGAGTGGGATCGTGGAGGAGGTGAAGGGCAGGACAGGGAGGATAACAGTGGGAGTGTAGCTCAGGCTCTCGCGCCGAGGTGCCAGCCAGCCGTGGCCTGGCATGGATCGAGCCATGTGTGCCCCAGTTACCCGACGGTCACCTGCACCGCCTGCTCAGTGCTGATGGCACAATGGGAACTGTGTGAGTGTGTGTGTGAGTGTATGTGTGTGTGTGAGTGTGCGTGAGTGTATGTGTGCGTGAGTGTGTGTGTGTGTGTGTGTGTGTGAGTGTATGTGTGTGAGTGTATGTGTATGTGTGTGAGTGTGTGTGTATGTGTGTGTGTATTCTCCGATCCCCCCATGCATCATGATTCCTTTTGCTCCACATCAGGAGTTATTTAAAGGTGGCTGGGAGGGATTTTGGTGATGTACAGCAAGGGGAGGGAGGGGCTCTGATCACAGAGGCAGAACCAAACGTTTCAGTGAGTCCCCTGTGTCACACCGCAACAACAGTCCTGTGTCACACCGCAACAACAGTCCTGTGTCACACCGCAACAACAGCCCTGTGTCACACCGCAACAACAGCCCTGTGTCACACCGTAACAACAGCCCTGTGTCACACCCCAACAACAGTCCTGTGTCACACCGCAACAACAGCCCTGTGTGACACCGCAACAACAGTCCTGTGTCACACCGGAACAACAGCCCTGTGTCACACCGCAACAACAGCCCTGTGTCACACCGCAACAACAGTCCTGTGTCACACCACTACAACAGCCCTGTGTCACACCCCAACAACAGCCGTGTCACACCGCAGCCCTGTGTCACACCGCAACAACAGCCCTGTGTCACACCACTACAACAGCCCTGTGTCACACCGCAACAACAGCCCTGTGTCACACCACTACAACAGCCCTGTGTCACACCGCAACAACAGCCCTGTGTCACACCACAACAGCCCTGTGTCACACCGCAACAACAGCCCTGTGTCACACCACTACAACAGTCCTGTGTCACACCGCAACAACAGCCCTGTGTCACACCACTACAACAGCCCTGTGTCACACCGCAACAACAGCCCTGTGTCACACCACTACAACAGCCCTGTGTCACACCACTACAACAGCCCTGTGTCACACCGCAACAACAGCCCTGTGTCACACCACTACAACAGCCCTGTGTCACACCACTACAACAGTCCTGTGTCACACCGCAACAACAGCCCTGTGTCACACCGCAACAACAGTCCTGTGTCACACCGCAACAACAGTCCTGTGTCACACTGAAACAACAGGAGCACAGAGGTGAATGTCGGACACGTCAGGATTCAGAGAGCCGATTCTCAGTTCTGAAAAAAAACACGGCATGAAGATTAACACTCAGAGTTAACCACAGGATGTAAACAGGACTTGTCTATGTACTGGCATCACAGTACATTAAGGCAGGGTTATTAGCTGAACTAAGGAATTCATCACCATCAACATTTTAATACAGAAAAAAGAATGTGTCCCTCCGCAGGAAAGTCTGGGATTTTTTACTGTCTACCCTTAAGCACTGCACATGCTGGATTAGACAGAGAGAGTGATGAGTTGGATTTGTTATCTTGAAAAAATAGCAGGTTTAGATCTTTTCCACTGACAGACTTGTTCCATTTTAGTGTGAAGCACAGAGGCTCTCAGCATAAATACATCAGAAATGAAATCTGGCATCTGGTGGACCACCACCACAGACACACATCAGTCTGAGAACCACAGACACACATCAGTCTGAACCACCACAGACACACATCAGTCTGAACCACCACAGACACACATCAGTCTTAGAACCACCACAGACACACATCAGTCTGAACCACCACAGACACACATCAGTCTGAACCACCACAGACACACATCAGTCTGAACCACCATAGACACACATCAGTCTGAACCACCACAGACACACATCAGCCTGAACCACCACAGACACACATCAGTCTGAACCACCATAGACACACATCAGTCTGAACCACCACAGACACACATCAGTCTGAACCACCACAGACACACATCAGTCTGAACCACCATAGACACACATCAGTCTGAACCACCACAGACACACATCAGTCTGAACCACCACAGACACACATCAGTCTGAACCACCATAGACACACATCAGTCTGAACCACCACAGACACACATCAGCCTGAACCACCACAGACACACATCAGTCTGAACCACCACAGATACACATCAGTCTGAACCACCATAGACACACATCAGTCTGAACCACCACAGACACACATCAGTCTGAACCACCACAGACACACATCAGTCTGAACCACCACAGACACACATCAGTCTGAACCACCACAGACACACATCAGTCTGAACCACCACAGACACACATCAGTCTGAACCACCACAGACACACATCAGCCTGAACCACCACAGACACACATCAGTCTGAACCACCACAGACACACATCAGCCTGAACCACCACAGACACACATCAGTCTGAACCACCACAGATACACATCAGTCTGAACCACCACAGACACACATCAGTCTGAACCACCATAGACACACATCAGTCTGAACCACCACAGACACACATCAGTCTGAACCACCACAGACACACATCAGTCTGAACCACCACAGACACACATCAGTCTGCACCATCATGAGCCAATACCTCCATACATATCTATACACTACTGAGATGATTATAGCCTCCGTGAGTCAAACACGACTACATCGAAGTGTTTGTGTATGTGTGTATATGTGAGTCTATGTTTGTCTGTGTGTGTGTCTGTGTGTAGATGGAGGATAAGTGGCCGTCTCCCTGAAAGTTCATATTCACAGCGAGGAAAACACAGCAGACGTGGGTGAAGTTGTGGTGCGTCTGTGGCAGACTGAGGTGGTTTACATGCAGGCGAATGTCATTAATACCAGCAGCTCCTCCTCTCTCCTCTCCCCTCACCTCCTCTTCTCTCCTCCTAACTCCTCTCCTCCTCTCCTTTCTCCTCCTCTCCTCCCCTCTCCATTCAGGCCTGACAAAAATTAACACAACTAGCGTGTCTTTTAATAGTCCTGACACAGAAATGCTGCTACCATAAGACCTTATTAAATGTTTATTTCCACGCCAGCAATTACCCCCCTCCTCTTTGTGTGTTTGTGTATTTCCTCACACATTCTCTACCAGTGCAGGTGTTGAAGATCATGGTGAACTGTGCACTCCTTAAATTTGGCAGCCCTTACTGGTAATGAGTTTTATATTCCCAGTGTTTGACCGATGACGTCAGAACAAAGCAATAAGCACTCCTGGCAGGAAAATAAATAACCCCAAAAAACTAGTTTTAGTTGAGCAGTCCGGAAGTAAAAATTCCAGAGTGTTTACTAAATTGATCTTGATATTTGTCATGATGTCATATTCTGATCAGTATTATAAGTACAGCAGTTATGCCTGTTTACAAAACCTAACTGTTAATTTTTTCATCAGTGTGATCTGTACAACCTGTGAGAAACAAGGACAACATGAGCCTGGAGAAGGTGGAACACCAACAAACACACAAATTCAGAATTCTGAGCTGTGGGAGAGACCTCAGCGAGTTTAACCCACACCGTGATGACGTTTAACCTACACCGTGATGGTGTTCCAGTGAGTTATAACCCACACCGTGATGGTGTTTAACCTACACAGTGATGGTGTTCCAGTGAGTTATAACCTACACCGTGATGGTGTTCCAGTTAATTTAACCCACACCGTGATGGTGTTTAAGCCACACCACGATGGTGTTCCAGTGAGTTATAACTTACACCACGATGGTGTTTAACCCACACCGTGATGGTGTTTAACCCACACCGCGATGGTGTTCCAGTGACTTATAACCTACACCGTGATGGTGTTTGACCCACAGCGTGATGGTGTTTAACCCACACCGTGATGGTGTTCCAGTGAGTTATAACCCACAGCGTGATGGTGTTTGACCCACAGCGTGATGGTGTTTAACCTACACCGTGATGGGGTTCCAGTTAATTTAACCCACAGCGTGATGGTGTTTAACCCCACACCGCGATGGTGTTCCAGTGAGTTATAACCTACACCACGATGGTGTTTAACCCACACCGTGATGGTGTTCCAGTGAGTTATAACCCACAGCGTGATGGTGTTTGACCCACAGCGTGATGGTGTTTAACCTACACCGTGATGGGGTTCCAGTTAATTTAACCCACAGCGTGATGGTGTTTAACCCCACACCGCGATGGTGTTCCAGTGAGTTATAACCTACACCACGATGGTGTTTAACCTACACCGTGATGGT